>NC_048218.1:97453766-97460862 GCF_002007445.2 Ailuropoda melanoleuca
AGACGATAATTAAACCTGTAAGTGAGCATAGCATAACATGTAGAGTATTTGCATCACTATGTTGTATACCCGTTACTAATGTAACACTGTGTGTCAACTATACTCATATTAAAAATTTTAAGAAATGATTGCCATGCTTCAGTTTAATGGACTGAAGAAATATGGTTTAAAATGTGGCAGTGAAGAGTGTTATCACCATACTGGGAGATGTAAAAGGCTGACATATCCTTTTTCTCNTACCATTAAGCTCATGTGAGGGTATGATGCTTACAACACTTGCTGCTAGGAGTTATTTGTGAATCATGGATGTTGACTAGCAATATATGTTGGAAAAATGAGACAGAGAAAAGTAGAAACATAGTTTTGGTCACCATGCATTGAAATCGATCTCTAGTGAATCTTTATGCTTTTCTCCATATGGCCTATTTCTAAGNTCTGTGTGTGTGGGTGTGTAAAATCTATGTAATATTTGCTAGAATGGACTTTCAAAACTATCATATTGTATGCTGTTAAGCATGTGTGTTGTTGATTTTTGTGTATTTTTTAATTAAAAACATCAGATTACTACTTGAATTTTATTTNCCATATGGCCTATTTCTAAGATCCAGCTCAGGATCACAGAAATGACTCTTCTCTGTAAAATTCTAGGAAACACTACTGGACTGGACTCTGTAGAGTAATACAAAAATATTTCTAAACATGATACATGTAACAAAATAGTCCTAATCCAGGGGTGCCTTGGTGGCTCAGTTCATTAAGTGTCTGATGCTTGGTTTCAGCTCAGGTCCTGATCTCCTGGGTGGTGAGATGGGGCCCCGTGATGGCTCCGTGGTCAGCAAGGAGCCGGCTTGAGGTTTTCCCCCTCTGTCTGTCCCCTGACTCAGGAATGCCTGCATGTGCTCACTGTCTCTCTCTCTCAAATAGACAAATCTTTAAAAAAAAAACAGTCCTAATCCAAAAATAGTAAAAAAAAAAAAAACAAAAAAACAAAAAACAAAAAAAAACTACTTTTCTTAAAATATTTTGCATTCATCCTCTATTTTAAAGTATCTGGTTTGTTTTATTACAAACCACACTGATTTAAGCTACATTATTTACTTTATTAATTAAAAGATTGAGCACACTATTAATTTAGTGCTGCTGAAGTCTACATTTCATCATATTAATGTTTTACCATTTTAATACAAATTATAATTAGACATTTACAAGCCCAGTGTTTATAAATGTAATATATGCTTGTGTGTACGTGTCTGTGCACACCTTATCTTAATTGTCTACTTGTCTTAATCATGCTCTATAATATTATGGTTAGGTGGTTAGAATCCCAATGTAAAAGAATAAGTCAGTATTACTTAATTCTATGTGCTGATGCCTTCCGAGATTCTATTAAAAAATAGCACATACATTTTCAACACTGAGTTGGTTGTAGAACTTAGGCTCAGAAGGATTTCTTTTCATAATTGTTATGTCAGAAAAAATAAAATAGAAAAATGAATTCTGCATTCAGTCTTTGTTCTTTTCCACTTGGTCATGCAATACATTTGTGTAAGTACCAGTGATAAAGCATTTATTCTTCAATTTCCCCAACCCTGCATAATTATTTTCCTTCTGTTTTTCTGTTATGCTATTTTCAATTAAATGTTGTTAACAGATTCACAATGCAAACCTAGTTTTTGTCTGTCTAATTCTAGATATTTCAAAACTATCACAATAGTCACATGTTACTTCAGATACACACAAGCATTAGAGAAGTCCTTTTCTTATCTAAAAAGCCTTTTTGTGATCATTAGCATCTTTATTTTGTTTACTTTAATTAGAAGAGAAACTTATTTTTGGTGTTTTGATATTGTTAGGAAGCTAATTTCAGGTTATGATAAACAATAACACTAAATGTGTATTTAGAAAAGTATATGAATAGTTTATTTTGGGTTATATTTAGATAGAAAGCATAAACTGATACATTAAAGGCATTGATAGAACTCTACATTTCTAAGTCAAGATACTCATTGAATTAAAAAATTAATTTAATTAAAAATAATTATATTATTCTTACTGTAGTGAGGCTATAATTTCAATGGGAATTACATTAACCTAAAGTGATATATTCCATGATACTGATTTAGCTTCTTTTACATATAATTTGACTTTTCCAATCTAACTCTAAATTACAAAAAGCAATTTAAAAAGAAGTAGGATATTACAGTGACAATAGTTATCAGGTCTATTAAAAATAATGTTAAGCAAAAAATATATTCGTGGTTATTTGTATGCATAAGTAAGTCAGATAAAATAATCAAGAATTATCATGTTTTCCCCTCAAAAAAGAAATCCTGTCAGCTATTATTCTTCCTGACTGACACCATGGTTTGATAAAAGATAAATAATCTATTGACAATATCAGGGCTTGTGAGACAGGAGCTGGAATTTGAATTCACTTCTGTCAGATTCCAGACTCCAATTCTTTCCATTGTATCATGCTGCTATATTAACAATGAAATTTTTTGATTCTCATTCCTTTACCTTATGTTTCCATATAAACAATGCATTATAAAATGAATCACTGCTTTGGTGAAATGAGAACCAGTAGAGAATAAAACATTTAATATACCTTAGTACAAATGTTCTCTTCCTCTCTTCCTCATGTCTTCTCTTTTTATCTTTCCTAAGAATTATAAATGTTGAAAGGAATATTTATTAGTGTAAATTATTCATGGAAATTTCTGAGAATATGTTTTGAACTTGCTTTTTTGTTTAAAATCAAAAAGGAAGGAGCACCTGGCTGGNATATCATGCTGCTATATTAACAATGAAATATTTTGATTCTCATTCCTTTACCTTATGTTTCCATATAAACAATGAATCACTGCTTTGGTGAAATGAGAACCAGTAGAGAATAAAACATTTAATATACCTTAGTACAAATGTTCTCTTCCTCTCTTTCTCATGTCTTCTCTTTTTATCTTTCCTAAGAATTATAAATGTTGAAAGGAATATTTACTAGTGTAAATTATTCGTGGAAATTTCTGAGAATATGTTTTGAACTTGCTTTTTTGTTTAAAATCAAAAAGGAAGGAGCACCTGGCTGGATTAGTCAGTACAGTGTGCGACTCTCGATCTCTGGATTATAAATTTGAGCCCCATGTTGGGTGTAGAGCTTACTTAACAATAAAATCTTTAAAAAAAAGAAAAAAAAAAGAAAAAAAAGAAAGAAACTTAAAAAAAAGAAGGAAAATCTATTGTCACCTTCTATAATTGGTTAACAACTCAACCTTCATTATCATTTATTACTAAGTGGGCATTTAATGTTAGATGCACTGTATAGCTTGTGTAGAAATCTATGTTCTAGCCCAAATTTGAATATTTATGTTTAAAACTCAAATTCTGGTTCAACTAAATGNGAAAAAAAAAGAAAAAAAAAAGAAAGAAACTTAAAAAAAAGAAGGAAGATCTATTGTCACCTTCTGTAATTGGTTAACAACTCAACCTTCATTATCATTTATTACTAAGTGGGCATTTAATGTTAGATGCACTGTATAGCTTGTGTAGAAATCTATGTTCTAGCCCAAATTTGAATATTTATGTTTAAAACTCAAATTCTGGTTCAACTAAATGGAATTAAAAATATCACTTTGGGGGGTGCATGGGAGGCATAGGTTAGGCATCCAACTCTCGGTTTTGGCTCAGAAGAAGGGACGTGAGATGGAGCCCTGAATCCAGTTCTGTGCTCATCGTGGAGTCTGCTTAAGATTCTCTCTCTCCCCCTGGTCACACATGCTCTCTCTCACTCTCAAACATACATATATACTTATATATATTTATCACTTTGGGAGGTATGATATAGGTCTGTGGTCTAGGTGTAAGTCAGGAGTAAAAACAATGATTAAATACAGAAGCATACTAATTTTTCAAATCATGTTTATGCTTTGAATAGTACAATAAAATATTTAAATAGTTAAAAATGAACAAACTTAGGGGTGCCTGGGTGGCTCAGTCAGTTAAGCCTTTGACTTGCGGTTTCAGTTCAGGTCATGATCTTAGGGTCCTGGGATCAAGCCCAGTGTGGTGTTCCACACTCAGCGGGGGTCTGCTTGAGATTTTCTCTCTCTCTCCTCTCTCTCTGCCCACTCTCAACCCGTTCACACACATGTGCTCTCTCTCTCTCAAATAAATANAGCTTGTGTAGAAATCTATGTTCTAGCCCAAATTTGAATATTTATGTTTAAAACTCAAATTCTGGTTCAACTAAATGGAATTAAAAATATCACTTTGGGGGATGCATGGGAGGCATAGGTTAGGCATCCAACTCTCGGTTTTGGCTCAGAAGAAGGGACGTGAGATGGAGCCCTGAATCCAGTTCTGTGCTCATCGTGGAGTCTGCTTAAGATTCTCTCTCTCCCCCTGGTCACACATGCTCTCTCTCACTCTCAAACATACATATATACTTATATATATTTATCACTTTGGGAGGTATGATATAGGTCTGTGGTCTAGGTGTAAGTCAGGAGTAAAAACAATGATTAAATACAGAAGCATACTAATTTTTCAAATCATGTTTATGCTTTGAATAGTACAATAAAATATTTAAATAGTTAAAAATGAACAAACTTAGGGGTGCCTGGGTGGCTCAGTCAGTTAAGCCTTTGACTTGCGGTTTCAGTTCAGGTCATGATCTTAGGGTCCTGGGATCAAGCCCAGTGTGGTGTTCCACACTCAGCGGGGGTCTGCTTGAGATTTTCTCTCTCTCTCCTCTCTCTCTGCCCACTCTCAACCCGTTCACACACATGTGCTCTCTCTCTCTCAAATAAATAAATCTTCAAAAAAATGATCAAACTTAAGGTACAATCTGAGAGAAACTTCTGTGATATCTTTCAGTACACTAACAGGTAAGAAGAAAATGGGCATCAATTCCCTTAGTGAGATTTATCATTTAAAAAAGGCACTTTGAATTTATTTTAATTTTTGACTCATCTAAACCATATAGAAGAAAATATTATACTCATTTCAATATTTAACTTTTGCCAAGTAAAAATATTATAGAAAATTATAGCTGTTGAAGTCTATTTAAATCATGCTTTTTCTACATAGGAGGAAAACACTTCCACACACGGACAAATGTACCAGATTAACGTCTCTTCCTCCCCATCTGTGTGAGTGTGCAGTATATGTACAAAAGTTTTGCTGTTGCAGTTTATAAAAAAGCTTCATTTCTAGAGGTGAAGGTAAAACTAGCATTTCCCAGATTGCCACAGAGAGTCATTCCAGTAGTTAATTTGGTTTTATTGACTTTCAAGGTTTCCTACTGAGAAATTTCCTGGCTGGTGTTCTTAAAATTGTAGTAAATGTCTTCATCTTTGCTCATTCCTCTGAAGTTAAAATATGGTTTTCACTCTCCTCCTTGAGATTTATCAATTTGTTATATTTCTCATAAACACAAAGTATGTTTCATTCAACACTTCCAAAATGCTAAATGCATTTTTTGTTAGTTCTCCCTGGCCTGAAGCCATCTGGGACAAACTATATTATATACTCACAAACTATACACACACATACTTGGACACACATGCACATGTATTTAAAGATAAATTGATAATCACCATTTTTTCTGTTTACTTCTCTATGAAAGGCTCTAGATACTAGATTTAGGGACATCACTGCCTTATTATTGACACCTGAAAACAGACTGCTGTTTTTGGCACTGGAGCTCCGTGGGTACAGGTGAAGAAAATTATAACAAAATCATCAGTGGAAAAAGATCAGAAAGAGGCGAGAAGGTAGACATCACATTATTTTAGCTCGGTAGCTTTCACTAAAAATAGATTCTGTACATTTCTCATTAGCAAATATTTGATAATCAATTTTTAAATATTTTTATGTTTTATTGACAAATAAAATGTAAAGAAAATTAGGAATATAGAGACTATGCAAATTATAATCATAATGCTGTCTGGTCCCTTCCTTTGAGACTTTAAATTTTGGAATAGACTGTATCAGACACATGATTAGGGAAAGTGGATCTTCAACAGAATTTCAACTGACACATAAAATCACTATAGCTCTCTCTCTTTTCATTTTGGTAAGTAGCAATGATTAAAAATAATAGGACAGGTTTCTACTTCTGGGAAGATGGAGTAGATTGTAAGTTTCCCTATTTTTCAGGAATAAGTACAAATAAACCCCAAAAAACTCTGACAAGGAGTCAGACTGGGGACCAAAGGAATGACTCGGTGGTGTGTTCCCTAGTTTTCCAAATCTCAGACTTGGAGCTGAAGAAGCCAACCACTTGGAAATAGCAGTAGGTGAAGGTGAAAAACAAAAGCAAACAAACAAACAAAAAACAAACAAAATAAAACAAACCAAAAATTCCAGCAAAAGCCTGCTCTGTCTAGTCTGAGAACCAGGAAAGGTGAAGTCTATCATGAGAAAAAATATTGGAAATAACTGCCCTGCTCCAAAACTGAAAATTTGAACTGTAGTAGAATATTGGAATGTATTTTAAAATCCTGCTTATAGTATATTAAACACTTAATTACAAGTAATGTTTCCCTATGTAACCACATAATTATTTTAGTAAGGCTGATGATATATTTTACCTAGTAATGTGGTATTAATTTTTCAAAGCAGTCTAAATTACCATAAGTAACTTCCTGAGCCATTCCATTTTAATGTTTCTATTTCACTGACAGATTTCTCTGCTGCTGACAGTTCATTTCTCTAGGATCAACAGCTTGTAGAAAAAAGAACATTATTCTCCCTGCACTCTCGGGTGCATAAGTAAGATGTCAAATGCAGTGAACACTTCTCTACCCTAATGTGCTTCTTAAAATTTTTGAATATTAAGTCATATAAATATTCCTTAGATGATTATTTTACCACTGAAGGTAGCTCTCAATTATATACTTAGCCTGTGAACTTGTAGAAATATTATAGAGGCAGCTCATTTGGAAAATATTTTAGTTGATATCTTTCTTGCTATCTGTTACGGCAATATTTATGATACATAAGATATAAGAATGATATATACGAATGCAGGCTTAATTTATTTTGGTTCACTCATTTGTAACATTTCTGGAATTTGTGGAATTTATGTGGACCTGAT
>NC_048218.1:97466768-97514173 GCF_002007445.2 Ailuropoda melanoleuca
AAATCCTGTCAGCTATTATTCTTCCTGACTGACACCATGGTTTGATAAAAGATAAATAATCTATTGACAATATCAGGGCTTGTGAGACAGGAGCTGGAATTTGAATTCACTTCTGTCAGATTCCAGACTCCAATTCTTTCCATTATATCATGCTGCTATATTAACAATGAAATATTTTGATTCTCATTCCTTTACCTTATGTTTCCATATAAACAATGAATCACTGCTTTGGTGAAATGAGAACCAGTAGAGAATAAAACATTTAATATACCTTAGTACAAATGTTCTCTTCCTCTCTTTCTCATGTCTTCTCTTTTTATCTTTCCTAAGAATTATAAATGTTGAAAGGAATATTTACTAGTGTAAATTATTCGTGGAAATTTCTGAGAATATGTTTTGAACTTGCTTTTTTGTTTAAAATCAAAAAGGAAGGAGCACCTGGCTGGATTAGTCAGTACAGTGTGCGACTCTCGATCTCTGGATTATAAATTTGAGCCCCATGTTGGGTGTAGAGCTTACTTAACAATAAAATCTTTAAAAAAAGAAAAAAAAAGAAAAAAAAAAGAAAGAAACTTAAAAAAAAGAAGGAAGATCTATTGTCACCTTCTGTAATTGGTTAACAACTCAACCTTCATTATCATTTATTACTAAGTGGGCATTTAATGTTAGATGCACTGTATAGCTTGTGTAGAAATCTATGTTCTAGCCCAAATTTGAATATTTATGTTTAAAACTCAAATTCTGGTTCAACTAAATGGAATTAAAAATATCACTTTGGGGGGTGCATGGGAGGCATAGGTTAGGCATCCAACTCTCGGTTTTGGCTCAGAAGAAGGGACGTGAGATGGAGCCCTGAATCCAGTTCTGTGCTCATCGTGGAGTCTGCTTAAGATTCTCTCTCTCCCCCTGGTCACACATGCTCTCTCTCACTCTCAAACATACATATATACTTATATATATTTATCACTTTGGGAGGTATGATATAGGTCTGTGGTCTAGGTGTAAGTCAGGAGTAAAAACAATGATTAAATACAGAAGCATACTAATTTTTCAAATCATGTTTATGCTTTGAATAGTACAATAAAATATTTAAATAGTTAAAAATGAACAAACTTAGGGGTGCCTGGGTGGCTCAGTCAGTTAAGCCTTTGACTTGCGGTTTCAGTTCAGGTCATGATCTTAGGGTCCTGGGATCATGCCCAGTGTGGTGTTCCACACTCAGCGGGGGTCTGCTTGAGATTTTCTCTCTCTCTCCTCTCTCTCTGCCCACTCTCAACCCGTTCACACACATGTGCTCTCTCTCTCTCAAATAAATAAATCTTCAAAAAAATGATCAAACTTAAGGTACAATCTGAGAGAAACTTCTGTGATATCTTTCAGTACACTAACAGGTAAGAAGAAAATGGGCATCAATTCCCTTAGTGAGATTTATCATTTAAAAAAGGCACTTTGAATTTATTTTAATTTTTGACTCATCTAAACCATATAGAAGAAAATATTATACTCATTTCAATATTTAACTTTTGCCAAGTAAAAATATTATAGAAAATTATAGCTGTTGAAGTCTATTTAAATCATGCTTTTTCTACATAGGAGGAAAACACTTCCACACACGGACAAATGTACCAGATTAACGTCTCTTCCTCCCCATCTGTGTGAGTGTGCAGTATATGTACAAAAGTTTTGCTGTTGCAGTTTATAAAAAAGCTTTATTTCTAGAGGTGAAGGTAAAACTAGCATTTCCCAGATTGCCACAGAGAGTCATTCCAGTAGTTAATTTGGTTTTATTGACTTTCAAGGTTTCCTACTGAGAAATTTCCTGGCTGGTGTTCTTAAAATTGTAGTAAATGTCTTCATCTTTGCTCATTCCTCTGAAGTTAAAATATGGTTTTCAATCTCCTCCTTGAGATTTATCAATTTGTTATATTTCTCATAAACACAAAGTATGTTTCATTCAACACTTCCAAAATGCTAAATGCATTTTTTGTTAGTTCTCCCTGGCCTGAAGCCATCTGGGACAAACTATATTATATACTCACAAACTATACACACACATACTTGGACACACATGCACATGTATTTAAAGATAAATTGATAATCACCATTTTTTCTGTTTACTTCTCTATGAAAGGCTCTAGATACTAGATTTAGGGACATCACTGCCTTATTATTGACACCTGAAAACAGACTGCTGTTTTTGGCACTGGAGCTCCGTGGGTACAGGTGAAGAAAATTATAACAAAATCATCAGTGGAAAAAGATCAGAAAGAGGCGAGAAGGTAGACATCACATTATTTTAGCTCGGTAGCTTTCACTAAAAATAGATTCTGTACATTTCTCATTAGCAAATATTTGATAATCAATTTTTAAATATTTTTATGTTTTATTGACAAATAAAATGTAAAGAAAATTAGGAATATAGAGACTATGCAAATTATAATCATAATGCTGTCTGGTCCCTTCCTTTGAGACTTTAAATTTTGGAATAGACTGTATCAGACACATGATTAGGGAAAGTGGATCTTCAACAGAATTTCAACTGACACATAAAATCACTATAGTTCTCTCTCTTTTCATTTTGGTAAGTAGCAATGATTAAAAATAATAGGACAGGTTTCTACTTCTGGGAAGATGGAGTAGATNGGAGCAGATTGTAAGTTTCCCTATTTTTCAGGAATAAGTACAAATAAACCCCAAAAAACTCTGACAAGGAGTCAGACTGGGGACCAAAGGAATGACTCGGTGGTGTGTTCCCTAGTTTTCCAAATCTCAGACTTGGAGCTGAAGAAGCCAACCACTTGGAAATAGCAGTAGGTGAAGGTGAAAAACAAAAGCAAACAAACAAACAAAAAACAAACAAAATAAAACAAACCAAAAATTCCAGCAAAAGCCTGCTCTGTCTAGTCTGAGAACCAGGAAAGGTGAAGTCTATCATGAGAAAAAATATTGGAAATAACTGCCCTGCTCCAAAACTGAAAATTTGAACTGTAGTAGAATATTGGAATGTATTTTAAAATCCTGCTTATAGTATATTAAACACTTAATTACAAGTAATGTTTCCCTATGTAACCACATAATTATTTTAGTAAGGCTGATGATATATTTTACCTAGTAATGTGGTATTAATTTTTCAAAGCAGTCTAAATTACCATAAGTAACTTCCTGAGCCATTCCATTTTAATGTTTCTATTTCACTGACAGATTTCTCTGCTGCTGACAGTTCATTTCTCTAGGATCAACAGCTTGTAGAAAAAAGAACATTATTCTCCCTGCACTCTCGGGTGCATAAGTAAGATGTCAAATGCAGTGAACACTTCTCTACCCTAATGTGCTTCTTAAAATTTTTGAATATTAAGTCATATAAATATTCCTTAGATGATTATTTTACCACTGAAGGTAGCTCTCAATTATATACTTAGCCTGTGAACTTGTAGAAATATTATAGAGGCAGCTCATTTGGAAAATATTTTAGTTGATATCTTTCTTGCTATCTGTTACGGCAATATTTATGATACATAAGATATAAGAATGATATATACGAATGCAGGCTTAATTTATTTTGGTTCACTCATTTGTAACATTTCTGGAATTTGTGGAATTTATGTGGACCTGATTGAGGAAAATTAATAAAAACTGCTGAACACAAACAAATGGTTGTTGGATTACTTTTCCGCTTAAGTCTTTTTCTTAACTTCTATATTTTAAAAGTCTTCCAAAATACACAAAGCAGGCAGGAGAATAAACTCTATCCCAACCCCAAAATTCAATAGTTATCAACATTATGCCGCACTTGCTTGTTTGTCATTTCCTTCCTTTCATCTATCCTTCCTTTCTCCCTTTCCTCCTAGACTTTTCTTTCAATTGTAAAATGGCTACATAATCTTCCCAACCTTTTAGCATCCCATTTTGTAACTCTTCTCATTAAGAGGTCAATTCTAGGGGTGCCTGGGTGGCTCAGTCGTTAAGCGTCTGCCTTCTGCTCAGGTCATGATCCCAGAGTCCTGGGATTGAACCCCGAGTTGGGCTCCCTGCTCAGCGGGAAGCCTGGTTCTCCCTCTTCCACTCCCCCTGCTTGTCTTCCCTCTCTTGCTGTGTCTTTCTCTGTTAAATAAATAAAATCGTAAAAAAAAATTTTTTTAATAAAAAAAGAGGTCAATTCTATTTCTTCACACCTTGAATCTGGAGTTGGCCAGTGACTTGCTTTGCCCAATGGGACATTAGCAAACATAACTCAAGCAAAGCCTTTACAAGAGCTTACATATTGGACTTTGTCTTCTTTTGCTGTATTTAGAACCCTAAGAACACCATGCAGACAAAATTGAGCTGGACCGAGGGAGGATGAGGGGCTAAATGGAGGAACACCAAGACTGACAAATAGCCTGCCAACTTCCAGAGCAAGTGAAACCATCCTAGATCATCCAGCCATTAGCTGAACTGCAGCCAACTACTGACACAGCATCAAATTTAAGCTGAGTTGGGCCACATAACAACAGTACAGCTTATCTACTAATTTCTGAGCAAACTCAAGAAGCTGTTGTTGTAACCTATTAAATGATTATCCTCCTTTTTTTCCTTTCTTCTTTCTTTTCTCCCTTCCTTTCTTCTTTCCTTACATTGTTTTATTCTTTTTATTCAATTTATTTCTTTTTATGGTGCTCTAATATTTTTTTAAACTCCTGATCATGTCACTTTTCTCTTAAGTGCTTCTGTACATATCCAAATAAGGGCACTTTGTTTTTTTACTTACTTATTTTTAAAGGTTTTATTTATTTTGAGAGAGAGAGAATGTGTGGGGAGGGGCAGAGGAAGAGGGAGAGAGAGAATTTCAAGCAGGCATACATCAAGTGTGGAGCCCAATGTGGGGCTCAATCCCACAACCCTGAGATCGTGACCCAAGCTGGAATCAAGAGTCGCATGCTTAACCAACTAAGCCACCCAGGTGCCCCAAATAAGGGCATTTTAACAACCACAGTTCCATTATCTCATTTAATATTATTAATAATAATTCCCTAACAACTACTATCTAATCAATATTTAATGTTTTCCAGTTGTTTCAAAATATATTTTGCTTTTAATTAACAAATTATGAGCTAGTGTTTTAAATAATCATTAGTTAGGAAAATTAATTGCTCTACCTAGGTCAGAACTCCAGTGTCTCTTCAGCTTTGTATTATCTCTGAAATCTTTTTTCATTTCCCACCCACCAGCAGCTGTTCTTTATTTTTCTTTCTGAGTCTAATCCTGTACATGCACAGTTCAGAATTCAGGCAAGCATTTAAGAGGAACCCCTGAGCAGATTACCAGGGTTCTTTCTCTGTTGTTCCCTCGTTCCCTCGTCTCTGGCCTTGCCCCAGAAATTCCAGCCCCCTTAGTTCAGGCAGACCCTCTCCATTTGGCTCTTTTTACCAGAACAGCAATTTGTAAACTACTGCCTTGGGAAGCCAAACCATGGAGTCTCGTCCATACTCAAGAATGATGCTATTAAAAAAAATACAACAAAAGTACAGTGATAGACTCTCTTCAAGGTTATTTTTCTTTGCTTTCTTATCAAATGTCTGGGTCAGGGCCATATATTGTTTATTGCGTTTTATTTTATTTTATTTTATTAAAGATTTTATTAGAGAGAAAGAGAGAGAGCACGTGTGAGCAGGGGGGAGGGCAGAGAGACAGAGAATCTCAAGTAGACTCCGTGATGAGCCCAGGGCCCAGGATCCTGAGATCATGACCTGAGCTGAAACCAAGAGTTGGGTGCTCAACGAACTGAGCCACTCAGGCGCCCCTGTTTACTGTGTTTATAAGAAGGCAAGATCCTCTCACCTTTAACTGCTCTGTTAGGTCTGTGAATTTCCATTTACGTCAGTGTAGGATATTTCTATGGTCATATCTTGCCAACACCCACAACACTGTGCAGGTGTATACAGTTTACATGCATACCGATACTGGATTTTCATCTACAAAAAAAATGTTTGCTTTAATTGTGCCTGACAAATGATGACCTTATCACTTGACACTGGATTAGTTTAGACAGGGTGTGAGTTAGTTATAATGTTCAATGTACATATATTATAATTATTTTTGCTATTGTCCTAGAGCCAGAATCAATATATTCCACATGGAACATTAATGCAAATGAGTGAATTACTATTCTGGGATCTTAGCCATGGACATGCAGATTAGTATTTGCAGGAAAATTTCATAAACAAAACCACAGACTAATTATTTCTACACTGTGAAGTAGTTTGTTCTAGTCAATTTTTCAGTTTTAATTTTGTCACTAATATTTTCTAAATTAAATTGGTATACTTGGGGAAAAATGACCTAAAACAGTTTATGAAAGATCCATAGTTTAACCTGAAGTATTAACCAGTTGTTAAATACACTTCTAACTTTTATATTCCCTTTTCAAAAATCCACTTAAATAGAGTAAATTATCAATTACTCATAGCATTAAGATTTGAGAATAAGAGCAGAACGTTGAAAAATTTTGATTGATAAGCCAAATTGTGCATGTTTAATTGCTATATAAAATGCATATAGATTTTCATTTTAAAAATACACTTTTATGGTTAAAACAAATAGTATTTGCTTATCCTATGTGCAATTAATGAATGCCAGAGTTAAAAATATTTATTTGATGCTGGGGAGCCATTACAGATTGATGGAGCAAACTGATTTCCTTAATGGAATTGGTCAAACACAAAATAAGTAAATATTTCGAATTTTCCAAGTAACATATATATTGTATATATTATATATATAAGAATCTTCATACCCAGTAGTGGAATTATTGCATCATATGGTATTTATATTTTTAATAATTTGAGGAATCTCCATACTGTTAATCACAGTAGCTATACCAATTTACATTCCCATCAACAGTGCATGAGAGTTCCTTTTTCTCCACATCCTCACTAACACTTGTTATTTCTTTTCTTTGGGATTCTAGCCATTCTGACAGATATAAAGTGATATCTCTTTGTGGTTTTGATTTGTCTTTCCCTGATGATTAACACCTATACATTTATCACAGTATTATTTACAATATCCAAGATATGGGAGAAACCCAAATGTCTAATGACAGATGAATGGATAAAGAAGATGCAGTATATGTACAATGAAATATGACTCAGCTATAAAAAAGGATCAGATCTTGCCATTTTTGACATCGTGGATGCACCTAGAGGGTATTATGTGAAGTGAAATAAGTCAGAAGAGAAAGACAAATACCATATGATTTCACTTATATGTGGAATTAAAAACAAAACACCAAAACAAAACAAATGAATAAACAAACAAACAAAAAGCAGAAACAGACCCATAAATACTGAGGACAAACTGATGGTTTCCAGAGGGAAAGAGGGTGAGGGGATAGGCAAAATGGGTGAAGGGATGTGTAAGATACAGGTCCCTAGCTACAGAATGAATAAATCATGGGAATAAAAAGAGCAGCATAGGGCACAGTCAATGGTATTGTAATAGTATTTGGCGAAAGATGGTAGCTATGCTTGTGGTGAGCATAGCATAACATAGCAAAATGTATAAACTTGTTGAATTACTATGCCATATACCTGAAACTAATATAACTTTGTGTGTCAACTATACTCACATTAAAAAAAAGAAAAGTGAGTTAGAGGAAAGTGCAAGTGGTTATAGGTTGGCAAAAACAAAGACAACAAAAGTAACAGATACAATTCTCTTAACTAAAAATAAAGCACTAAAAAGAAAACAAGTAATAACACAAAGATCACAATGATCTATAGATTAGGATCGAATAGAAACAGAAATATGAAGACATTGAAAAAGAATAAATTTGGAAGTAGTGTAACGAGTTACAAGCTTTTAAGAACTTCCTGTTACACAGAATACAGGTCTTCTGACCCCATCTCAAGGTTTGTGCATTTAATTAACAAATAATGGCACTTAGCATTCTGAAGCGTGCAAAGTGAGTATAATATTTGTCTCCTCCATTCAGCTGCTCAAATATGCTTCAGAAAAGCAATAAAGGGTCTTATTTGATGAATGAAAAAAAGTTGAACAGAGATATCAAAAAATGTCAGTAGTTAGAAAAAGGAAAAAAATCTTCAAAAATAAAGTTTACATTCCAGATTATTTTCTAACATTGAGTCACAAAATGTTTTAAATAAAAACCATTTCTTTGGGATTTTTCCACTTTTGAAATAAGTTATATATCTCATTTATATCAAGTTTCAAAACTGTTGAAAAAATATTCTGGAAACAAATCCTTTGCCAGATAGATCATTTATAAATATGTCCCAGTTTGTATCTATTTTAAAAATTCTTTTAACAATATCTTTCATATAGCAAATTTTAAAAATTTTATGACGTCCAATTTATCATCTTTCTTCTTTTACAGGTTGTGCTGTTAGTATCATGTCCAAGATCTCTTGCTTAACCCCTGGACACAAAGGCATTATGAGTGAAAGAAGCCAGTTTCAAAAGGTTACCTAGTGTATAATTCCATTTATATGACATTCTTGAAAAGACAGAACTACAGTGACAAAGAAAAGATCAGTGATTGTCAGAGGTGGGGAACGGTATGACTACATGAAGAGTTTTATGGAGTGATGGCAATGTTATGTATTGTGATGGCAGTTAAAGAAACCCTTACATGGTTACGGCTCATGCAACTGTGCTCTTCTTCCAAAAATGTCAGTTTTATGTATGTTAGGTAAAAAAAATACACAAATAAAAATAAAAATTAAAAAAAAATACTTTTTACCACAGTGTAAGTATATTTTACAAAGATTTTCCTGAAAAGTATATGAATGACAGCTATCAAAAAGAAGACAGTGGTGCCAAATTAAAATCAAATCGATCAGGTCACGGACTCTCACAAATGCACCAATGAAGACATTTTGTTCTCAAGGGCTCAGTTGGGTCTTATAGATTAAATAAGTTCAGTCATAAATTTATGAAATTAACATATATAATGTAAATAATGTAAACACTTCTTTTATTGTCTCACCAAGTGTAGCTAATGGAAACGTTTGCAGAAAAAACGTAGTACTGGTATCAGAGAGTTTCTCAATTATTTTCCTGAAGAAACAACAATAAAAACAAACATGCAAGACTGTGAATATGAAAGAAAAAAAAATCCTAAAAATGTGCGTTGAGATATGATCATCCCCTGTAACGGTAATTAAATGGTCAGGAATTAATTCTCCTCATTTATTTCCTTTGGCTACTAGCCAAACTTACTGTTAAGCAAGAAAGAGAATGATGCTTTATTTTTTTTTTTTTAAGATTTTATTTATTTATTCGACAGAGATAGAGACAGCCAGCGAGAGAGGGAACACAAGCAGGGGGAGTGGGAGAGGAAGAAGCAGGCTCATAGCAGAAGAGCCTGATGTGGGGCTCGATCCCATAACGCCGGGATCACGCCCTGAGCCGAAGGCAGACGCTTAACCGCTGTGCCCCCCAGGCGCCCCGATGTGTTTTTTTTTTTTAGAAAAGATTTAATTAATGTACCTTCATTTTTTTTCCAGTTGCTGTTAGGTCGTTGCCATAAATAAAAAGATTTTTTTACTAGGGACTCTTTGAAATTTTTAAGGTTAAAAAAGTCTGCATTCTTCAAACAGCAAAGAAAATAGTAAAGCTTCCAAGGATGAAATAAATAAAAGAAGCAAAAAGTTTTGTGTTGGCAGAATGGTTAAAGAATGTGAATTGTTTTGAATTCATTAGGGGATAAGCAATGATACAAAAATAGGCTGCTAATTAATAAGGAGGGGCGAGAAATGAATGAGTCCAAAATGGCTGAGTTATTGAAACTGTTTGTAGAGCTCATTTTTTAATAAGAGAAATGAGAGAAACTTTAGGAAATAGTGACGACTTTGCAAAAATTGCTATTGACAAAACACAGGAAGAGGAACACTTGAATATATGAACATACCCAAATCAGCAAATTTGGATGACCTGTTTACAAGGACACAGAGCAAGTTAGCTGCATAATACCAATCACTGAATCAATAATAAAGATGTAAAAATTATGTCAAAACATCTATATATTTAGATACTGTCTTTGAGCCACATTTTCTCAATCCTTTTAGATTCTACTTTCGGTAGTTTGTTTTTCAAGGTAATAAGGTCTTTCTAAACTCCAAAATGAATTGGGTACTTCTGTTTTTTCCAGTTTGTCAAAAGTGCAGTACTTGAAGTAAAATGGACCATACTTTTGACTTAAAAGAATTGGATGTTGATGAGAACGAGAAAAAAAACAGGGTTGAGAATATTTTTTTTAAGGGGGGTTCCTCTCTTTTGCGATAGCAAGGGACTACTTGGAATAGATATTTAATCGGAAACTTACAAAATGAGAAGGATCCAACCATATGAAGTATTGAGGGGAGAGCATTCCAGAAGAGAACAGTTATCTAAAACTTGGGTGAGAAGCTTTTATGTTCAAGGAAAGAAAGAAGGTCTTCTTGGTTGGATTTTAGTGCCTGGGGTGATAGTGATAGGAAATAAGGGAGATAACTGGGGTTAGATTATGGATGGTCATAACAAATTTGAATAGAAAAAAAGTGTAAGTTAAATATGCAATGTAAATATATAATCATCCTTAAACAAAAATCATTTCAGGTTCTGTTTCCACTACAAGAAAACCCAATGGCTGAATAAGTTATATTAACACGGGAGAATGGGTTTTATAAGAATGGACAAAATGATAGAAACACATTAATTGATAGTATAAAGTCAAAAGGAAGCAACATATACTAATAATCCAAACCCCAACTAGAAAAATAAACACAGCTGCAGTGAGAATTGGGATGAATTCTCCTATGATAACTGTTGTCACAAATCTTAATGCACATTCTTTTTCTTTTACATGCTCTATAATTCACCTATGATGAATAGAAATGTTTTTTTTTCCTATTTTTCAGGAACTTAAGAGTTTTTTTAATTAGCATGCTCTTTTCATTTTATTATTACTGCAATAAATATTTTATAGAACTATAAATATGGAGTTGAATTCCAAGCAGCAGTCAGCCCTAATAGGTCTTATTTCACTCTGAATCAAAAAAATATAAACATTTCAGTAATTCGCATTTGGACATATGCTTATTATCGCACTGTTTACTTTTAGTGTCAATCAGGTTAGGCTGGATGTTATTTTAAAAAGCTCAAACCTTGCCCCAAAGAATATTATTTACAGAAATGTTAATTCTGCCACTTTTACAGATACCCAATACACGTTAACCCAATAATAGTTGTGATAAATATATTTTTAAAGTTTTGCAGAGTATTTTCATATTGGTTCTTTTACTGCCTCTTCTTTTGTCTCCTTTATATAGTAACCACCACTCACAGTATTTCAGGAATGGAAGACACGATGAAAAAAGGGCCTAGGCAAAGACTGAGCAGGGTGGCTCTAGTACTAATATTTTGCCCTTAAACAGCTGGCTGAGCATGAGAAAGTCATCGGATATAGCAGACGCTCCATGGGGGTGAACTGAAAATCGTCGTGACCGAAAGTCATAGCAGGTACCTTGTAATCAGGAGCTCATTTTGGTTTTTTTCTCAAGTGTTAACTCTACTCATTAGCTCTAAGGCCCTGGATGCTTACTTTGCCTCCTTAAACTATGTTTTCGTCACCTGGAAAGTAAGGATAGGATTGCATTCTACACATATTTGAGATAATGTGTGATAAAGTGCAATGTAACATTATTTTCACTGAAAATAAATGGAATGCAAAGACTCTATTATTCCTCATGTACTGAAGTCGCCTTTAAATGAGAGGCCAAAAATAATAACATTAGAACTCAAAACAAATGGCCTCTATACAAAAACCAACCAACCAAAAGAAACACAACAGCTGTTGTCAAGACGCCCCTCCAATCCAAACCCACCTTTCCCCTGCTTTGTGATGTTGGAGCCGCATCACTTCAATCTTTTGCTAGCTGCCACAAGGTTAGGTTCTGTCAGTAGAGAGCAGTGGAGAGACACTTCAAAATGAGGGGCTTTCTCTTCTGGTTCTATTGCTTTCCTATTTTCTCCTAAAGTGTGACATGCAGCAGCTGGCTTCCCAGAAAATACCACTGGCTGCTGCCTGCGTGCTTCCCAGAGACTTTCTGCAGCACCCCACTTTGGGCCTCCTCACTTGCTAATCCTGACGTGCTGCAGTTTGACAAAACTCTCTACCTCCCAGTGAACCAGGGCCCCTCCCTCTCCAATGGGGTCTGTGTGTTGTGTAGAGAAGAGACCCTCTTTCTTTCAAGTTTCTTCTTTCTTTACTATTCTCCCCAAACTCCAGAGATTGTGGCTGGTCCCCTTATTTCTATCCCTCTGTTTAGAGTTCTCTCTAGCCTCTTAATAGCTGATTCCCTGTTACTAGTTAATAATTCTTTATACAAAAATTATCCTCTTCAGGCTACTGGTAGGATTTCTGACTCTTGAACGGATTCAAAGTGTAATTTAAACTTGGTATTTTGGAGTAAGTAACTCTAAGGCACATAGAACTTTACAAATTGGCGATTATAGGTCTTAATACTAAATGCAGCTTCAAACAAATTGAGTTTTACTGCGTAAAACTCAATTTGAAGTTTATGATAGATTTCAAAAACATTTCACAATACATTGGAAAATAGTGGAATGTAAAATCTTTGAATGAGTTAGAAATACTGAAAAAAAACAGGAACGAGTATACGAAAAGAATTAAAAATTCTGTTGGAATTGAAGTATTGGTCCTAGTTTTTAATATGAAGATTTTTGTATATTTTTTGTTTCATTTTCAAAGGTTACATTAATCATGAATAAATTTAGTAATTTTCACACACACACACACACATAACCTTAAACTTATTCATATTTTCTGATTCTCTACCATGCTCTATAAACCTCTTGACAAACTAATCAAATATCCTTTAAATTGATTTATAATATTTTAAATTTGTGTTCCACAGTAATTTTCCATATGTCTCTCATCCTGCACAGAAACTAATTCCTCTTCAGTTGTTTCATTGTGCTCACCAAATGCTAACCCAATTTATTATTCTTTTATCTTTTATACCACTAACATAAGAAGTTGATAATTAGAATAAATGAATTTTCTGCTTCTAAAATGAAGAAAATGGCTAAATTGCTTTGTTCTGAGCATTTGAAAAGTACTTGGTATAAATATACATAGTTACTGATAACAAATGCAATGACTTAACTCCCTGGCAGCTTCCCCTGAACCTCAGACACAAAGTATTGTCACAGTGCAGTGTTAATGAACATTAGCAATTACATATGCAAATTTGGTTTCCATTTCTAGATTACTCCATCTCTTTAAAATCAATTCAACTTAATGTATTTTCGTTTATGTATTTAAATACAAACATTTAAGAAATAATAATTTGTTCAATCTTGTTTTGGGATTTAAGAAGACTCAAGATGAATACTAAATGGGCATGTTCTTTGAGTTCCACATTTTTTTTTTCCATTAAGAGTGGGGGGTCTTTTATATGAGAAAAAAGACATGGTTTTATCTTACAATATCTCTCAACATGAAAATATTTTCTATCTGACCACTCAATAGAGAGAAATGCTAAATTTTAGAGAACGGGTTTCACTTCTGGATCAGGGTTCTGACTCTCTCATATATCCCGGATATACACATGATTCAAATATGTATCGGACATATACGAAACAATTTAATTCTCCCCCAGAAGACATCTTCTCTTGTTTTTTGGCTAATGGTTGTTGTACAGAGATTATATAAAGGTGTAAAAATATAATTAAAATATTTTTATACTGAGATACAGTGGTATAGAATATAGTTATTTTATTTTTTATTTTACTCTTTTATTTTTTATTTTTTTGCTAAAAGTGAAGATCCTTTTAATTTCTTAGAAAGAGGTTACTTGGAGGGGGAACAGTCCTTCAAATTCCTCAGAACTAAGGTTAAGGGGGGACCTTGACCAAATAAATACTTAACAAGGATATGTTTTGATGCTCTTTAAAGTGGTATTTTTGAGTCAGGAAAATATCCAAAGAAAGATGATTCTTCTCGACGTGCTTCTCACTGAGCAAGAACTTTATGTTCACCTTTGTATGTATCAACTGCATAGTCCAGGTATTTGAACTCTGAAATAATGTAATGCAACTCACAAAGGACATTTTATCATATATAATCCTTTCATATGGAAATAAATTTTGATGCCTTTTAAATTCATGATTCCCATGAACATTTCAGTTATGATAAATTATAAAATGGCAAGAAAGATTCTTTGAAATCTCAAAGTTAGAAAAAAACTTGAGCAAAGCATATATTAAAGGGCTTCACAAATATGAAGCATAATTATTAGAATCTTGATAAAAAGCAACTTTTTTCAAGTTCAAGGTTCAAGTCTGAATCCTTGAACTTTCCAACATCAGCAAGACACCATTTGTGACTCTTCTTTTGAAAAAGCTCCAATGAGCTCATACCATGTCAGGAGCAGGTGCCTCTCCAGCCAGCACTGGACAGAAGAAGTCTGCGATATTTGCATTAAATCCAAACCCAGTCCATTGCCAGCTGTTTCCCTCGGTTTACTTGCAATCGGCAATGCACCAGGTTTTGAACCTTTTTCAGTCCAGCAGCAGTGAAAAGTGTATCCAGTTCATCTTGCGTAGAGAAGTCAACTCTAGCACCATCACCTCTCACATAGAAATTTTCAGGCAGACACTGCTCTTTCTTAAACGGAAGCTGCACCGTATCATAGGGTCCACAGTCTTGGAGAAAGAAGCATCATCACTCCGGGCTTCAGAAGCCTGCTCAGGCCGTGGATAGCCTTCTGCATCTTGTCTGGAACAACTGCTGGAGTGCTCAGTAGGTGGCAGAGGATCCAGGGAACTCATCAGCCTAGATTTCTAGGTGACTGAGTTTCTGAGTTACATTTTCTTCCACAGGAAGCATCTGTGTTTTATGTCCAAGGCTATCTGAAGAACACTGGTGTCATTCTTCTATTTTTTAAACCAGGTCCATCAGCACTGCTCCAACATTCAGGTACTTCACTCCTCTTGTTCTCAGAGAGCAAATCCTTCAAGTGATTTTGGTTTTGGCTAGCTGCCAGCTCTGGGAATTTGGTAAAAAGCCAACGCCTGTCCTTGAAAAACCCGTTTTCGTGGATTGTGTAGAAGTCATTCCAATGTATGTGGGCACTGATTTCATAATCAACTTGCTTCTCCTCCACACCCGCTCAGTGCTGTTCTCCTGGACTTTCATCTTCGCAGCCAAGGCCTGCTCTTCCTACTACTCCACCCTGTCCCAGGCATTATGGAGGAAGAAGCTTGCTGGATCCCTCAGGAACTGGCTGCAAAATGCAGCCAGCACACATTCAGCGTAAGGGCGGCCATGACACTGAAGCCCAGATACGTACACAATTATTTTAAAGACTATATTCACATGGAAATGTGCTCATAGTATATGGATAAGTTAACAATATTTAAAAGTGGCTGTCATATGATCATACACTTTTTAAATAACAGTAGAAATTTAGAGGGATAATCACCAAAACTCATAACAATTATCTCTATGAGCTGGTATTACAGAGCAAGGATATAAAGATGATTTCATTTTCTTACTATGCTTTTCTTCCTGGTGTCTTCTATTTGACATGTAATATAGTCATGATAAAACAAAATAAAAATTATTTCAATTTTGAATAAAAACTGAAAATGATGCCAACATCTATAGCTTTGTATTACATGGCTTTTTAAAAATATATGATGTTCTCAAAGAAGTAAGCAATGATACTCATTTTTAAAATAAATGGACATGTCATTTGAGGAATCATTTAGCTCAACTCCAGATCCTTAGCACTGGCAGTGGTGGAGGGTATGTTGGTCACAGGTATCTTATTTTGATGGATTTTATCAGTGTAATCAGTGTGTATAATATATAAATATGTTTTTATTTTGTAAATATATGTATACATTTATACAGAAGGTTTCTCAAAGAACCACCTCCTTAGGGATTTTTCAATTTCATTTAGAAATAAAATGCCAGGAAATAAACACATACAAAAATAATTTCAAAATTGAGGTCAACGCAGATGTATTCCAACTAAAGTATACCTATCCCCCAAGATCATACTGTTCAAGGGAATTAAAATGTTCTAACTGTACTCTCAGACAGTGAAGATGAGATATACACTCCAGTTCTGTTCAAATTAATAAAATCAGATGATCAAAATACATACAATTGTATATTTTCTACTATGCTGTAATTTTTTGGAAAAGTTATGTTGAATTTATCTCTTATCTAAATTTCTTGTATAAAAAGCAAAAGTAAAAAGAAAAGTGAGAGGAATTAATGGTAGTTATTGTAATAATGGCTTTGCTCAGTCCCAGTATTCCTTGTTTTTATTATTTAATGACTCATCCTGAAATTATGCTGAATAAATAATCAGGTACATGTGCTAACTTTCTCATTTAATCTTTATTGTTTAAAACACTTACTTGTATGAAATAACTCATTTTTAAATGGTCTTTATTAAATTATACTTGAGTACACCTAAAGAAACATTACCAAGCCAAAGAGTAAGACTGGAACTCTAATTCTGATCCAGAGTAATAAAATACCATTGCATACTGATGTAGAAATGAGCCTAAGAGATAATATGAAAACAACCAAGTTTCAGCAATGATCAAGGCAATACCTGAAAGTTATGAAAAAAAGGATTAGGAATGTAGAGGAGCTATAATTGCAGAGTTCTATTTTTAGAAAAAAGTGTTTTCAATAAGACTATAACGGTGTGACAGTAAATCTTACCACCTTGAAATAGCTACCATTAATATTTTGGTCAATGCCCATGAAAATATCAACATTCATGGACATACCAGAATACCAATTTGTATAAATTTGATCAAACTGTAATATGTTTTTTCTGTGACTATTTTGTCTAAATAACATGTATCATGGCTATCGTGTGTGTGTACGTATATGTATGTGTAAATGCATGTGTTTACACGTGTGTGTATACACACACCCCCCCACACACACACGCACATACACATACCATATGCTATTGTCAAGCTCTACTCTTGAAAACAAGATGGATCTTTCTCTAAGAAAGTGTGTGAGTTGTCACTCTCATTCACACAGGGTATTTTGAATCTTTATATCTTTACCAACCTGATAGGCACAAAATGTACATGACTGTTTTTGTGTGTATTTCTTTGGATATTGGACATTGTTTAATGGGCATGCTTATTTTTCTCTTGTCAATTCCATTGATGTAATTCGATTTTTTTTAATACAAAGCTGATCTTGTTTATTTTGATTTGATTTTTTTTGTAGTAGGGCAATGAAACATTTCTCTGGTCTGTATTACATAATTTTCTTGTTTATTTTGTCTTTCAAATGTTCACTGCATTTTTAATGTTATTTAAAATTTGTATTATTTGCATTATGTTTTAAAAGTATACACAGATACCTTAGATTGTTTATCAACTTATTTTGTATTTTTATTTTCACATTCAGTTACTTATTATCTCAATATTGTGTGTGTGTGTTGTGCATGTAATGACCTAAGGATGCAACTTTTGTGTGCTTTGAATGTCTGTGTGAATATGATTAACAAACGATGCACCAATTAATTCTATATGATTTATTAACCCATCCGTGTTTTCCTCCCTGTTTTGATGTCAATGCAATCATTATCATACATGTGACAGTATTTCTGAATTCTTCATTTTTTCTATTTGACTGCCTTCCCTTAAACCAGTATTTCTTTTAAATATTGCTATATTCATAGTCTTATCTAATGTCACTGTGGATCGTCCCTTACTTCAGCCAGTGGTCCGTTAATCTTGTGTTTTGTTGTTGTAGTTGTTGTTGTTTTGTTTGTTTGGTTTGTTTTTAGTTTTTAGGTTACCATTGCATAAATATTATTTTTCTACCTTACTATATACACTTCATAAGTGTTTTGTCAAATTACAAATAAAACCATTTTGAGCAAATACGTAAATTTCATTGTAAATAACACCTTTAAAATTAAGAATATGTAATTGCCATAATAAAAATAAGATACATAACTTTGTTATGTGATTTGTACTAGAAATTATACAAATAAAATAAGAGGCTGTGAACACTGCTTAATGGAAAAATTTAACTTAGAGTTATCTTTGTTGAGCCCACACATAAAGACTTCATAGATAACAAAACAAACATTTTAATAAGAATAGGGATAGAGGGTAAGATAGTGATTGAGGATTAAATAGGAACAAATACTAAAAACACACACATTCACACGCATTCACACACACGCATATTTCCTATTCTCAATTTTAGTGACCAATTTACCTATGTCTGATAATCTCTGAAAATAAGTCTCAGTGTCCACAGATAACATAAGTATATTATATACGACACACACAAGTTTGTAACATAAGAATGTATGCATATATACTGGAATATGTAATAGGAGTACACAAGTAGGCATGTACATGTGTGTATGAGAATATACACACATGCATATATCTACACACATATATAAACACATACGTACATTTTAGAGAGAGAATGAGAAAGAGACAGACATTTTTTCTTAGATGAGGATAAATGAGTAATGAGAAAGACTTCCTTTCAGGACATTGCTCGTTATTATTTACGCAACTTATGTAGTGTTTATGGTATAAAAATGTGCAATGTCTCCAATTTTGTATACGAGTATAATATAGATCAAAAGAGAAAAAAAAAGTAAGTAATTCTGAGCTCCTACTCCAATTCTTATAATCATCAGTTGGCTTTTTTAGATCCCTGCCATTTTATAGTTTCCAGAACAAGCTGGAGAAATATGCTCAGAATTACCTTCTGTTTTTAAATTCCTCAATGTAACAAGGCATATATTTTAGCATTATAGAGGATGCACAAAAAATTATTGAGTTCTGAATCTGACATCAGACTATCTGGCATGGGCAAGTTACTTAACCTCTTCCTGACTTTTTCCCCATTTGTAAAGTTAGGGTTATAAAAAGTAGCCTTTATAATAAAATTACAATTCTAGACACTGAAAAGGATGAAAACCAATTTTGATTTTTGTAATATATATCAACAACCTCAAAGGAAAAAATACAGAGAACATTCTTATCCTCTTTTTTTCCTTCCAATCTGACAATGTCCTATAATTTTATGAAATAATACATATTTTTTCAATAAATAGGAGGACGAACTCAAATGATTTATGTTGTCATATTTAGCTATTTGTTGTAGGATATACTAAGAAAAGAACAATATTAAATTACTCAAAAATTTTGTAACTGGAACCATGGTAAAAGAAAAAAAAAGTTTAAAGTTGTGCCACAATTAGAATATTTTTATCTTAAATAATTTTTGCTGAAATCTCACGTAAAATCAATGTAGAGAATCTGTCCTCTCCCAAGTTGTCCAGCAAATTGATTTCATCCAAATAAGCAACTGGTGTGAGAATGAAATGATTTTCCTATGCATTTCCTTTCTTTTTCTTTTCTCTTTTCATTTTTTTTTTTTTAAAGATTTTATCTGTTTGTCAAAGAAAGAGAGCACAAACAGGGGAACTGGCGGAGAAGCAGACTCCTTGCTGAGCCGGGAGCGCGATGTGACACTCCATCCCAGGACCCTGGGATCACAACCCGAGCCAAAGAGAGACGCTTAACCAACTGAGCCACCCAGGCGTCCCTCCCAGTAATTTTCTATTTGCAACCACAATATCTCTCCTACTGAAACTATATGTAATATAAGTATTTATTCAGTCTGCACATATTCTGGAGTGTTATGTGTACTCTATGTAGATTTTTGAAAAATTAAAGTTCTCTGTTTCTGCCATAAAAATCAATAATAAAGTAGAAATAAAAATAACAATAAATTAATAGGTAAAAAAACTTGAATTTGACTATTTTGAAAGTAAAATTACTAATACTTTCTTGTCAAGATAACCATTATATACAACATTCAATGTTAGTAACATTAAATATGTAATATCTTCTGAAAAGGAGGTTTCTATAAAATAGGAATATTTTATTTCAGGAAAATTGTAGACTTAAAGAAATCAGAACACTACAATGTTTAAAAACATAAAGTTTGGGGAACCTCGGTAACTCAGTCAGTTAAGCTTTGACCTCTTGGTTTTGGCTCAGGTCACGATCTCAGGGTCCTGGGATCAAGCCCCACGTTGGGCTCTGTGCTCAGCACAGAGTCTGCTTCTCCCTCTCCCTCCCCCTCAGCACTTGCATGTGCTCTCTCTCTCAAATAAATAAATAAAATCTTTAAAAAGAAATAAAGTTCAAGTAAAACAAAATAAGTTATCATTAAACTATATATCAGAAGCAAGATAAGAATGTAAATGAGACAGTAACAGAAAAAACAAGTGAGCAAAACAAAATACTATGGAAAGATGAGCTCAAAAGTGAATAAAATAGCTGTTTCAAAGTCAAGAGAGGGATGAAACACATGGGATAAGAAACTGCATAATAAAATAGCTTGTAGTAGCCATTCAGTACTGTATGACTGACAAAATTACAATCAAACACATCTAAAAGTCTCAATCAATTTGTTAATTGTAATGTTAGCATCCTTTGGGGAAAGCAGATGTATCATCATTTATGCTTGGTGACACTGTAAAAAGATTGCATCATTGATTACGAAAATGATGTCAAGAGAATAATCAGATGAGCCTGTTACCATTAGACTTTACTCCAAATCTGAATATTGAGATTTTTTTCTTTTGTTTTTTTCGATACTACCCTTTCGATAAGACTTTCACCTGCAACCGAGATCTAGGATAACTTTATATGAAGTATGTTTCTGCTATACTTAAAGGAAAACACTAAAAACTTAGGAGTGGAATTTTCTACTTTTCATTTAAGGGATGCCAAGAAATCTTGGTGACAAAAATGAGGTATTCACAAACTAGGTATTGTCTTTTCCACTTGAAAGCATGAGATTTTTTAATACATTCACACAATTTTAAAAGAATCGATATTCACATATTTTTAAAAATTATACAGTTACCCAGATTTTAAGAAAGAAGTCAAGGAGATGGAAGAGACTGAAGAATGGAAAGTCTAAGGCAAAAGGAAACAGGATGCAGAGAGAAAGGAATTCCAGCCTTACAAGTCAGTATTAGAATGGGAGACATAACTCTGTGAAAGATCAACATCAATATAAAAATATGCTTCTGCTACTTGAGGACTTCTGATTTTTCATGGCCAGCGATGTGGAAATAGAAAAGACTAAAAGATATTCATGAAAGGCACAGAGAAGTATTTTTCCCCATTGACCTATAGTTTTCTTCCAGTATTGACTTTCATTTCTAAAATTCTCATTATGAGTGCACAGTGGGTCCAATTAGACGTGTGCTAAACGTTCTAGGATCATCGTACATCCGCTGGCACTAAAAAGTGAGGAGAAACGAAATGAGCAAGAATTAAAGGTGGCCATGTCTGAGCTAGATGTGGAGACAGATATGCTGGTTTGGTTACCTAGAGCCCTAGTCTGCATGCCCTTTGACTAAATCATGTAGGTAAATACTTGGTGGAAATTACAGTGTACTACCTTATAACTGCTTTCATTCATCCAGAAGTTCTTATTTATTCTGGGATGTAGTTTGTCAAATTCCAATCTGTCTGAGAAGAGTAAGAATAAAAACAAAAACAAAACTTAACTGATCCAGAAAGCAAGAATGTCTTATAGCAACAGTGACAGAAGCAGAAGGTTTAAGCTTGAGGCTTGGGTTGGAATGTATAACTACATTTAACTACTACATGGAGCTAATTTATTTAGAGTAAATAATATTATTTTAAATAACCCTAAGGGAAATATTATAATATTTAATATTTTCTACAAAAATGTGAATTAAGAAATACTGAAAATAAAAATGAATAAATCTATTGCATGTATACTGTTATAATGTACAGGTTGCTCATGAGTCACCAGTACTAGAAACCAAGACTCTCTTATGATTTTTAAAAGCAATAATTAATTTAATCCTCACACCATCCTGTAATCTTATTTCTATCACATATATAATTAAATTAAGCTATAAATATTGAGAAGTTAAGTGCTGTAACTACCCCTTTTATAAAAATTAAAATTGGTTGAATGAGTTTTAATTAGCATAATTTTTTGTTTTCTGTTTTTTTATCGAATTGGGAGAGTATTTTTCAGGATTTAGGAGAGTTTCTAAATCTTTTTGTAGATACTAGGAAGTAAGTAAACAGTAGTTATTTGTTATCTTTTAAGGGCAGGTATAATAATATACCCTATCTATACTATATATGTGATATGCTAGACTTTGCAGTGTGTTTGTGCATATTAATCTATGAAAATGATAATACGGGAGAATTAGGGAAAAGATAATACAACTCCATTTATTCCAGCCCTAAGAACTGAGGTTTTGGAGTCAGGAAAATAGTTATCATTAGGTAGGACAGTCAGCAATCATCTCGTGGGGTAGGACTACCTTGATCTCCCTCTTTTGCCGCACTTTCTATCTCGACCTAAGCAGGAGGAATCTCACAACCTCAGAAGAGTCACATATTTAATAAGCTGATGATGAAAGATCATTCTTTTTGGTCAGTGAGTTTTGAACAGATTTGAAAATAAAGTGTGAGCGCTTGCTGCATGCTTTATGCCTAATATATGTTTTCATGTAATATTCAAAATAAATCCTAAGAATAGTTGTCCACATTTTTCAGTTAAGGAAACTGAGGCTTAGGGAAATGATATCATTGCTTAAAATATTGAATTGGAAAGTCAGTTTTTGAATTTGAGCCTCTGTGACTCCAAAAGTTATGGTATTTTTCACTGTATTATGATGTACATTCAGCAAGGAGTTAATTGAAACAAAGGCTAAAAAATGTTATTAATTGTAAAGCAACTTCTGTTGTTACTGGTGATAATCATTGGATTTAATCAATTTTTCCAATTCTTATATTTATAGTTGAACAATTTTTTAGCTTTACTAGAATTCCAGTTCTAGAAAATACTTGAGAATAATAAGCTGGAAACTACTACTTGTAATGACATAAGATATTAATATTTATAGACTTTCCCCCTATAACTCACCACCAGTGCCGCTTAATGAACAATAGAGAAATTGGATGAGTGCATCCAAGATTCAAATGATATCCATTTTTCTACGGTGGGATCTCTAAGGAACTCCAAGTCACTGTAACTCTATATCACTACTGCATACCAGGCAAAGAAGTTCCAAATTAGCACAGCCAATGCATCACAAATGTGCCTTCAGGTCACCTTCTTCCACCATGATAGCAGTAGGAATCAGGGTGACGCTGCCACAGACAGAGAATGCTTAGAAAAATATGTTTCATTCTCAGAATCCCTGTTCTTCATTGTGATACACAGTCTAGCAAACCAAGCTGCTTCCAGCCTCTCACTCTCTCTCCTTCTTTTGTTTTTGTTTTTGTTTCTGTTTTACTCCAGTGATGCCCTATGAGATATAAAAATTATATCTCTATATATAATCATATCCCTAGGAAACTCATTATTTACTCTCTCGGATAAAAGTGACAGCAATACCAATTTGCTTCAGAGACTTGGACCCAAGGTTAGACACTGGTAATCTCAAGCAATTATCTGTGACATTTGAGAGATTACAAATTGGGGACTTCAGTGTTTCAGAGTGATAAAAAATTATAAAATTTAATTATGTGAAATATATATATATATATATATATATGTATATATATATTATTTTCAGTCTTAAAGCTGGAACAGTCCTGGGTCAACCTGGATGGTTGGTCACCCTATTACTGATTAGAAATTATTAACAAAGCCTTTTATTGCAGGGATCTGAGATGATGACAGATACATTATTTTCTGTGTTTATAGCATTTATAAATATTAATTGTCCCATGTTGATTTGCTGGTCCTATAGGAATGATCCGCTTAGCATCTTAGAGCAGACTGGGCTTTTAAATACTGTTGTAGCTAGCATTCACACAAGGTTCCAAAGACTTCCAACTTTAGTGGGACTCTGATACCTAGGGAAGTTTCTTGTACTGCTCACTGCACATTTATTTTACAGTTGTGATAGAAATAGGAGGTCAGTTAACTTCTTGCAGCATCCTGTCCCATCTCCACTAATCTTAGGAAACTCACTGAAACTACTTTTCATGTGATGCTAATAATAAATAATAACTTTTCTGAACTTATGTGTTGGCATGTTATTCATTTCCACAAATACAATATTTAAGAATAGTTTTCATCTAGTTTGTTATTAATACCAGTTTAAACATGATTTATATCTTCCTCACCCAAAATTATAATGAAACAATACAAATCAAAGCCAAAAGTTAAAAAGGCAAACTGAATTAAACCAATGTCGAATAGCCAACCAAAGAAACCCAGTTTCCCCACACTGCTCTTTCACAGCTCCACCCCACTTCTTTATAATTTCCTCTCTTAGGCTTTCTTAGCCCAGATTCTTAAGAGAATTATCAATGTTACTTTGCAATTGATCTTTTAACCAATAAAATGCAGGGTTTTGTCTTTTTTTGGGGGGGAGGGGCCTTACTTAGTACAATTTCTGCTATTTCTGTCTCAAAGCAGTGAGATTTTTCTTTTGTCGTCAAATTCAGTGGACACCTTGAATTTAAAGGAATAAAGGAAAACAGATAACATCAAATTGCAGTAAACTGCAAGAACTACTTTCATGAGAAATGCAATTGATACAAAACTATTATTTTTTTTTAAAGATTTTATTTATTTATTCAACAGAGAGACAGCCAGCGAGAGAGGGAACACAAGCAGGGGGAGTGGGAGAGGAAGAAGCAGGCTCATAGCGAAGGAGCCTGATGTGGGGCTCGATCCCACAACGCCGGGATCACGCCCTGAGCCGAAGGCAGACGCTTAACCGCTGTGCCACCCAGGCGCCCCTGATACAAAACTATTATTAAGATGAAATTTATCGGTCATTAAAGAAAAAAATCTCATAGGTCCAGCTATACTAAAATAAAAGGTAACACTCATTCCAAGGCACTCAAATTTGGAAACATATAAGGAAGATTTATGCTGAAATGACAAGCAGTCTGAAGGCAAAATAAAATGTATCTGAAGAGTAAAGCTTAGTGAAGTATATTTTCCTCTTTTTTTTTTTTTTTTTAAATTAGAATATAAACAACCAATGAGTAAGACTGCTCTGGAAACCTGCCTTGTCAGGAATTCCTAAACCTTCTTGAAAGCACTTCTAGAGAAGCAACTGAGATAGTCCTAAAAAAAACAGATTAATATCACTTGCAAAGTTTGCTTTGCAGAATGTTTAAAGAGTTGCAAAGATTTTGGTAAAAATAGAATTAAGGGACCAACTTCAAAATTAGAGACTTTTAGCATTTTCCAAAACTGGATAATTTTGGGTTGCAGATTAGAAAAAGAGAACAGAAATTCAAACCAAGGAAATTCTAGTTCTGAAGGTAAGAGCCACAGTACTTTAAAAGTAATCATTTGTCCCTAGATATAGTAAAGAGGCAGTGTCTCCAAATGTTTTCAGTGCTTCAATAAAATGATATAAAATTCACTCCTTAAAATGAATAAAAGGAACATATCTGCAAATCATTAAAAATATCCATACATATTAAGAATAAAGTACTGTTTATTTGTCAGTCTTTCCTTTGCAACAATTGACAAGGTAGACATTTTATTCTTTGAGGAAAGTTAACCATTTCCTATGATTATGAATAATAATACACCTATTGCCCTCAGTTAATGCCTGCTGAATAATGGAAAGGCAAATGTGATGTGCTGTTTCTGCTTCATATGCGCACATGCACACATACCTTGCCAGTTGTCATGAAAACACTGGAGTGATCCCAGATACTGTAGTAGATGCAATAATAGCCCCCTCAAATGTTTCTCATCAAATCCTTACAACCCTAACATGTTACTTTGCATACCAAAAAGGATTTTGCAAATGTGACTAATTTAAGGATTATGGGGAGATTATCCTCCAACCCCCCCCCCAAATCATTTGAGTTGATCCACTGTGATCACAATGGTCTTTATTAAAAAAAAAACACACACAAAAAAAAGAAAAAACACAAAAACCAAAACAAGATTGTCAGGCTCAGAAAAAGGAGATATGACAAAGGAGGTAAAGGTTGGAATGATGGACTTTGAAGTTGGAGGAAGGGGCCATGAGCCAAGGAATATGAGCAGTTTCTGAAACTGAAATCTCCACTGGATCCTCTAAAAAGAATGCAGCCCAGACAACATCTTGATTTTAGCCCTAAAAGACTCATCTTTGATTTCTGACCTTAAGATCTGTAAGATAATAAATTTGTGTTATTTTAAGCCACTAAATTTGTGATAATTAGAGCAGAAATAGGAAGCTAATACAAATACATTTTTTAAATGGTACTATTAACAAACAGATACAAATAAAATTTTTAAATAGAACTATACAGTTCCTTTTGAGAAAGTTTTCTAGTTTCCACTCCTGATAATATCACTGGCTAAAGGAAGATGTTTCTTACAGTTTTCCCATATCAACTCTTACGTAAAACGTGAACAACATGAATTTTATCAATAACTTGTACCTAAAATCCAAGTCATAAAACTAGTTTAAAAATAGCAATAAAATTGGGATTAATATATTATCTTCATAGACATCAATGTTTTCTTGTTTAAATGTTCAGATTCAAAATATATTTGAAGGATTTTGTACACAGGAAAATACAATATATAAAATCACTTATATTCCTGTCATCATAGGACTAGGCAAATGCCAATGATAACCTAACTTTTTTTTTTAACAAAATGAGAGAAAATAAAACCCTAGACTCTTTAAAAGAAATTTCATTACAGATATTGTTGATTGTGTGTGTTGCCTTGAGATTTGGTATTGAGAATTGATGATTACCCGGTTAGGTCTTAATTCATATTAAGAAAATGGACTCTATTGTTCATCAGATGGCTTCAAACCTATCTACTGTCTTCACAGGAGTGAATGTAATTTATGTGCTGGCAAAGCCTCACACTTAATACCCAGAGAAGAAAACGATGGCATGAAATATGCATATGCTATTCAGTAGACAGTTCCAATTATAATCTATTGACTACCGTAACAGTGAGTTTCTGAAACGAGAAGTCTACTCAGACTAATACTTGGCTATAAATATTCATTGAAATTTCCACAACAGATTATTTATCTAGTTGCTGCCACTACACTGGCATTAAAAATTAGAACAATTCTGGATCTGGTGATAAGAATTTTCTGGAAAGTTTTATTAGGTTGCATTCTCTTTATTCATAGATACTAATTTTTTATATACTGATCAGAAGCAAAATAAAGCAGGTTTAAAATTTGAGGATCTCAACTCTAACTCCTCTTAAAAGTAATGTCCTCTATTTACTGGTCCTAAAATATGATTTAACCAAGTTCTTCAGGCCTACCTATTCCACGATCTTGTCATCCTTTTTCTCAAATCACCATCTCAGGCACATTTGATTTAACATTTTCTGTGCTAAGTAAATTTGAACTTTCCCGATTTTGAACCTTCCAAATACTACATATAAAAAATATTTTCCATCCTGACTAGACTATCACAAATCTTTCCAAGTCAGTTTTAGACATGAATATTAAAGAGCTTTTGAAATATCATTTCCTTCAGATATTTCATAAATCTCAGAAAGCTATTTTAGATCAAATACACTCATCTACCACCCTGCATAACCTGCATGTGGATTTATTCTATTTCCTCTCATCTATGTCTTTAAGGAAAATAAAATTATTTGGCAAAATACTTTAGATTTTATTTGACATATAAAATGAGTCACTATTACTGGGGACAATATATACATATATAATAAAATAAATTATCTTTCTATAAGTATATGATCTTAAAGAATAGCATTTGATTAAAATTTATGTTGCCTATCTACAAGGGGTTTGATAAAACAGGTGAATCTGAACATAGGTAATATAAGAATGGAGAAAGGGAACTGATTAGACCCAGGCATATGACATGGGCAGCCAAAAGAGCAGCAGAGGAGATAGATAAATTGATAAGTCCAAAGTCTGTCAGAGGGAGACTATATTTAGAATTACCACCTAAGGAAAATTAAAACATTAATTCAAAAAGATATATGCAATTCTATGTTTATTGAAGCATTATTTACAATAGCCAAGATATGGAAGTAATCTATCCATAGATGACTGGATAAAGAAGATGTGGTATATACACAATGGAGTGTTACTCAGCCATAAAAAAGAATGAAATCTTGCCATTTGCAACAACATGGATGGAGCTAGAGCATATTATACTTGGTGAAATAAATCAGACAGAAAAAGATAAATGCTGCATGATTTCACTTATATGTGGAATCTAAAAAAATGAAACAAATGAACAAACAACAACAAAGAGAAAAAGACTCATAAATATAGTAAACAAACTAGTGGTTGTCAGAGAAGAGAGTAGGTGGATAGATGAAACAGGTTAAGGGGATTAAGAGGTATACACTTTCAGTTATAAAATAAGTCAGGGAGATGAAAAGTACTACATGGGGACTATAGTCAATAATATTGTAATAAATTTGATGACAGATGGTAACCACATGGTAAGAATTTGTAATGTATATAATTGTCAAATCACTTTGTTATACACCTGAAACTAATAACACATTATATGTCAATTATGTTCAGTTAAAAAATTGCTAAGAAAAGTCTGCTAAGAATGACCTAGGGAATATTTCAAAATATAACAACTGGTATGTTCTCCACACATTATAGGACAAATGATATTTAGGGGGATGGGTTACACTCATATAAAGACTAAAGAATTCCAGGTAACAGGCATTCATTAAATAGGCATCTGGGATCTCAAAAAAGGAGATGTCTTACTAAAGGTTTGGTAAGCACTTGGTAGGCAAAGGCCAGGAATGATATTGTTTAAGTATGTACAGGACAGTTAAGAAAACTGTAAATTTGTCCCCTCCATTTATAATCTTGAACCCATTTGGAAAAATTGATTGAAAAAAAATGGATCTGTCCTAGAGTGTGGATTATAGAGTACATTGGTGAAATGAATGTGTCAAGAAATAGATAGCCTGATTGGGTAAGATTAAAAATGTACATGCCCCTATGACTTAACAGTTACACTCTTAGATACATGCCTTAGAGAAACTCTTGCATATGGGAACAAAGAGATGATACAAATATGCAAAAAAAAAAGTCTATATCAACATCATTTATATTGGAGGAAAACTAGAAATAACCTAAATGCCCCTCAACAGGGGTATAAATAAATAACCTGTGGTGTGTTCAAAAATTGGAATCCTCATGGGGCACCTGGGTGGCTCAGTCATTAAGCATCTGCCTTCAGCTCAGGTCATGATCCCAGGGTTCTGGGATCGAGCCCCGTGTCGGGCTCCCTGCTCAGCGGGAAGCCTGCTTCTCCCTCTCCCGCTCCCCCTGCTTGTGTTCCCTCTCTCACTGTCTCTCTCTCTGTCAAATACACAAATAAAATCTTAAAAAAAAATAAAACAAAACAACTGCAATCCTCAGGAAAAATGAAAATGAATACATTATAGCTATATACATCAACATAAATAAGTTACATAAATAGAAGGGAGAGTTAAAATCATAGAACATATGTAAAGTTTTAAAAAGTTTAAAAATTGTATATGTTGTTTAAGATATAAATATGTTTTAAAATGTAGATAAATAATAAACACCCAATTCATGATAAGAATGGTTCTTGGGAGGGGTGTGCAAGGATAAACCAGCAGGAAGACAAGTGCAGTGGACATTAACAGTAACTGTAGTATTTGATTGTGTTTTATTTTCTAAAACTTAGATATCCCCATCTTAGATTCTCCACCTTCGATGTCCAAGTTAAATTCAACAAGGTTCCAAAAATCCCTTCTTCTAGGCTAGTTTGAAACTCCATCTCCGTCACTCAATCATCACTTCTTCCAAGGTTTGGAGCAGAATCTGTGCAAAGGCTACAAGTCTTCAGACAAATCAACACCCCCACCACCCGTCCAACCTTACTTTCAATCACTCGCTTGTTCACTCAGGTCTAATGTGTAGGCCTCATATATGTTCCTCAAATCTACCAGGGAAGCCCCTGCTGAAGTAACTTTGTACTTATGTTCTCTCTAGAAACATCTGGTCCTAGAGTTATATGCATGACTCCTACCTCACCTTCTTCAAGTACTTGGCTTAAATGTTATCTTAGAGAAGCTTTCTTTTACCAATCTGCTAAAAAGCCAATTCCCCACATCCATCCTCCTTATCACTCTTTATTCTTTAAACTTTTTTCTTCACCAGACTTATCTCACACACTACAGAGCTTACTGATTGCTTTATTGTTCCCAGGCCTTGAAGACAAAACAAAATTTTTGTGCATTTTTTTAGTGTTATAACACACGGTAGGTACTTGGTATATATTTTAAGTGAAACAAACGGCGTCTGACTCAAGTCCTACATGCCTGATACCTGGATGTATGTTCTAGAAGCCAAAAGACTGTTGACAACCTTCGATTCTGTTGCTCTCATGTTTTGTTGATGTGCAAGAAAGTAGACATCAAGGTGCAGAGCCAAGTAACCAGAATGCAGTCTCACAAGGTGTCTCCTGCAGCTTCCTCACTGCATTTCATTTTTTAGTTTTTCAGTGAATCTTGCATCTTCCTATCTTTCATGCAATCACTCCTTTTTTTAGACATTTTAGTCTCTTCTTATACGTCACCTTCTATTCCGCCCCCTTGAAACCCAATAAACTTAATCATTAAAATAAAACTTCCTATGTCATAAAAACTTCTACATTTGTCCTAAATGCACAACTTTTTACTGAGAAAAAGTAGTAGAAAATGACCTGCTATCTCCTTCCAATGAGGAAAAATAAAATACTGAGGGGGAAAAAAGTCTTCAATGAACTATATTTTTATATTATAGCAACATATGAAGGGCCATAACTGGTTACCATTACGCTCTTAGTCTTTAAAATTTGTATCGTTTTTGCTCATTTTCCTTAAAAAACAGAGTTGAAATTATTTTTCCAGTAATCACCATGAATTTTGAAAACACGTAGACTCAGCATTGTATCTTGCCTTTGTGCACAAAAGAACATATTTTCGAGTGGGTCAGGGACCTGAATTTGGCCTTATTAGCTCAGTGGTTTAAACAACTTAGCTGATTTCTCATATAAAATTATTTAAAGCTGTCTGAATTACTGAATTAAGCAAAATACAGCCAAATTATACTCAATCATAAAAGATTGAAAACCTAATTATATGTGTCAATATAAATATTAAAAGAATAACAACTGCCAATATTTAAGAAATGTTATACAGAATAGTTCAATTTTAAAGAAAAAACAACATTTTACATGTGAATGATATGAGAAATTTCTTTTAGTGGCAAATTTAAATACTTGCTTCTGTACAATACAAAAAAAAATAAAGATTCAAATTCAATTCCATGCTTTGTTCATCATTTTTATGCTGTACTAGGTATCTTAACAATAGAAGAATATTTGAAATCATCATTGCAGTGTCCTGCTTTTGTTTCAAGAGTATTAATTATTCACGTAGGAGGAGGAAAAGCTAAGGCATGATGATTATAGTAGTCTCCCAATCAATTGATTATCCAGAGTTCACATCACTTAATTATAGGTTATAAAAAAAAGAAAAGTGAATGACTTTTTCTGCTTGCATTATTTGTTCAAATTTATCATGAATTTTAGGCTTTTTTTCCTTCAGAAGAAAATACTTCTACTTATTTTTAGTGAAAATGATTTTTTTCTTGAATTCTATCAATGGTTTGACATATCTAACGTGTGATTCTGACAGGAAAAATATACCTTCTTTCAAGAGATAAAAACAAGTTAAGTACTATGATAAATATATATTACTTCTAGGCAGTTCAATCATATTATCAGTGTTCTCTAAAATAGAGGGTTAGAAAGTCTAACATTCTATCCTCACTTTCCTTCAATATGTTGTCAAGGGAAGGTTAACAATTTGAGTCCTGTGGTGACAATGATGTGGTCAAATGATCAGGAGAATCTAAGCAGAACCTAGGTCATATTTTAATAAAAAGGGAAGTCAGACTAAATTTGTACTGTTAGGGGAAAGGGGAAATTAATATCCTTATATTTAATGAAAGGTCATGAATAAAACAGACTTCAGAGGTTGTTTTTAAGATTTACAGAGATATATTTGACACTGTGCAAATAAACATTCGCAAGCCCTAGTGTAAATTTACATCCCCTGGGATTAGAAAAAGAAGAACAAACTAAGCCCAAAGTTAGCAGAGGGAGGAAATAAATATTAGAGAAGAAATAAATAAAGAATAGAAAAAATTAAAAACAATATTAACAATATTAAAAATTCAACAAAACTGAGAGTTGGTTTTTTGAAAAGATAAATCAATAAACCCTAAATGGACTAAGAAGAAAAGAGAGAAGACTCAAATAAATAATTTAGATATTAATAATATTGGAATAGAAGACTCAGGGGGGAAAAAAAGACCTTAAAGGACTATCAGCTATCATTATGCCAACTAACGGCTGGATAACCTAGATGTGATGCATAAATTCCTAGAAACATGCCATCTACCAACACTGAATCAAAACCTGAACAGACCAAGAATAAACAGTAACATCGAATCAGTAATCAAAAAACCCCAATAAAAAAGCCCAGGATCAGATGGCTTTACAGGTAAATTCTACCAAACATTCAAAGAATTAATACCAATCCATCTTAACCTTTTTCAAACAACAAAAAAAGAGGGACAATTTCAAGCTCATTTTATGAGGCCAGCATCACCCTTATACTGAAACCAGGAAAAAACAACACAAGAAAAGCAGACTGTAGGCCAATACCCCTGAGGCACACTGAGACAAAAATCCAGCACTTTAAAAACATCACACACCATGACCAAGAGGATTTATCCTAAGGATGCAAGAGTAATTCAACATTCACCAATCAATGTGATATACTACATTTAAAAAAAATGAAAGACAAAAACCCATATGACCATCTAAATAGATGCAGAAAAAGCATTTAGATGTGGAGAAAGTGAACCTTTGTACACATCTGATGAGAATGTCAATTGGTACAGCCATGATGGAAAATAGTATGAAGTTTTCTCAAAAAATTAGAAATATGACTATTAGATAATCCAATAATCCTACTTCTGGGTTTATAACCAAAATAAATTAAATCAGTATCTTGAAGATACACCTGAACTCTTATGTTCACTGCAGCATATTAACAAGAACCAAGATATGGAAACAAATTTAAATGGCCATCAATTGATATTTATCTCTCTCTCATACAGACAGACACACACACACTTGAATATTATTTAGGCTGAAAAAGAAGTAAATCCTACCTTTTGCAACAGTAGTAAACCTGGGGACATTATGCTAAACAAAATAAGCCAGACACAGAAAGACAATACTGCATAATTTCACTTCTATGCAGAATCTAAAACAGTCGTATTCATAGAGCAAAGAGTAGAATAGAAGTAGTCAGGGGCTGGGAAGGATGGGGAAATGGGGAGATGTTGATCAAGGAGGACAAAATTTCAGTAACGCAAGATGAACAAAGTATGATAATGTGACTTTAATTAACAACACTGTATTGTATACTTGAAATTTACTAAGAGGATGGATCCCAAGTGTTGTTCTCACCACTCCTCCCAAAAAAAAGAAAAAAAAAATGATAACTATGTGAGGTGATGGATATGTTAATTAACTTGATTGTGGTGATTACATCACAATATACATGTATATAAAAACATTAACTTATACAACTTAAATATGTACAATTTTTATTTGTCAGTTACACTATATTCAGTAGGCCTAATCTATATTGTGGCCTATTTTTGTCCTATTTGTGAGCTAAGAATGTGTTTTTTTTTTAAGGTTTATTTATTTATTTGAAAGAGAGAGAGTGAAGAGGGAGGGGCAGAGGGAGAAGGAGAGACAGAATATCAAGCAGACTCCCCGCCGATCATGGAGCTGACATAGGGCCAGATCCCAGAACCCTGAGATCATGACCCAAGCTAAAACCAAGACCCAGACGCTCAAGTGACTGAGTCACCCAGGCGCCCCAGGATGCTTTTTACATTTTAAATAGGAATAGTGTGTCCATAAGTAGGCTCATTTATATGTGGCCAATTGATTTGAGAGAAGGTGCAATAGCAATTCACAAGTGATTTTGGAACACGATTTGTGGAACAATTCATTATTTACATGCTAAAAAATAAGCCATAATCAATACTTCCTGCTATAAACAAAAGTAACTCAAAATTGATCAGAGATTTATACACAAAACTATCCATTTTAGAAGGATTTGCAAGAGGAAATCTTTTTGATCCTATGTTTAGAAAATTTTCTTAGATATGACACCAAAGGCATTATTCATAAAAGAAAAATGAATAAATTGGACTTTATCAAAATTAAGAACTTCTTGTTCTTTAAAACACAATGTTAAGAAAATAAAAAGAAAAACCAGAGACTGGGAGAAAATATTTGCAAATTATATATCTGATAAATGTTTTGATGCTAGATTGTTTTAAAAAGCTCAAAATTCAGTAATAAGAAAACAAATAACCCAATAAAATATGGGCAAGTATTCTGAAGAAATATATTACCAAATAAGGACATAAANATAAAATAAAATCTTTAAAAAAAAAATTAAGAACTTCTTGTTCTTTAAAACACAACGTTAAGAAAATAAAAAGAAAAACCAGAGACTGGGAGAAAATATTTGCAAATTATATATCTGATAAATGTTTTGATGCTAGATTGTTTTAAAAGCTCAAAATTCAGTAATAAGAAAACAAATAACCCAATAAAATATGGGCAAGTATTCTGAAGAAATATATTACCAAATAAGGACATAAAAGAATCTCCAAACTTACACAATGCTATATGTCATTTATATCTCAGGAGAGCTGGGAAACAAGAAGTGGAGGGACTTTTGACATAGGCAGACACAAACAAGGTAATATAAAGATAGAGCAGAGAGATGTAGCCATAATGCCAACGTCCACTAGAAACCGGAAGGGGCAAGGAACGGATACTCCCTTAGAGCTGGGAACTCTGGAGGGAACACAGCCCTACCCATAGCTAGATTTCAGACCTCTGGCCTTCCAAACTATGAGAGAATACATTTCTGTTGTTTAAGCTAGACATAGGCAGACACAAACAAGGTAATATAAAGATAGAGCAGAGAGATGTAGCCATAATGCCAACGTCCACTAGAATCCGGAAGGGGCAAGGAACGGATACTCCCTTAGAGCTGGGAACTCTGGAGGGAACACAGCTCTACCCATAGCTAGATTTCAGACCTCTGGCCTTCCAAACTATGAGAGAATACATTTCTGTTGTTTAAGCTATATGTTTGTGGTCACAAAACAACAACAAAAAACACATCCCTTTCTATGCTAAATTACATTTTAAGGTCTTCTTTCAGGTAACCCAAACTGGGATAGACACGGTTATCAAAAATTCTGGAGGCATTATTCTAAGTGAAATAAGTCAATCAGAGAAAGACAATTATCACATGATTTCCCTCATATGTGGAATACAAGGAATAATGCAGAGGACAATAGCGGAAGGGAGGGAAAACTGAATGGGAAGAAATCAGAGGGGCAGACAAACCATGAGAGACTCTTTACTCCTGGAAACAAACTGAGGGTTGCGAATAGGGAGGTGGGTGGGAGGATGGGGTAACTGGGTGATGGGCATTAAGGAGGGCACTCGATGTGATGAGCACTGGGTGTTATATGCAACTAATGGATCATTGAACACTATATCAAAAACTAAGAACGTACTATATGTTGGCTAATTGCATTTAAATTAAAAAAAGAAAAAATTCTGGAATAACAACTCACAATTCCACAAATAAAAATGAAAGGATCCTTTTATACCACTACACTAATTCCTGGGGAAGTTTTCTGTTTCTCCTCATCTGTTAGAAAACTAGTCCGAGAACTGGGCCATTTAATCTATCAAAGACACTAGGGTGCACATTTGTTATGTGCTTACTCCTTATACCAGTGGAGCAGGCATTAATATGACTAGACCCCCCCAAAACTATATGAGTGACGGGATACAAATCACCCATATATTACTCTAAGAAGAAGAGAGAAATGGAGTGCTGTGTAGACAAAATAAATGCCCTTTGGTATACCTTTCCCTACAACAAATCCCCATTTCAGATTGTAAGTCATAAAGCAATGAACATTTCTTATACATGGCACCTATCTATAAGTGTGAGAATGCTAATACAACTTTGCCCAACTTCATTAATATACATTTTAGTCAAAATAACACAACCTAATAACTCTGGTTACCTGTTAAGGGCTGAACTGTGCGCCCCTAAAATTGGTATGATCAGGTTCTGATCTCCAGTGCCTGAAAATATGACTATATTGAAGGTAAGTCCTTTAAGAGGTAATTAAATTAAAATGCAGTCAGGGTTATCCCTTAACCAATATGACTGGTATCTTTATAAAAGGAGGAGATCAAGACACAGGCATACACAGGAGAAAGATCAAGTGAAAACACTGGATGAAAATGGATCTACAAGCCAAGGAGAGAGGCCCTCAGAACGAAACCAATCCTCCCAACAGCTGGATCGTGGACTTACATACTTTAGGGTTATGAGGTAACAGCTTTGTGTTGTTTAAGCCACTTAGTCTGTGGTATCTGTTATGGCAGCTCTAGCAAACTAATTCATTACTGGAAGATAATATTTGTAATATATCAAATGCAAATGTAAATGATAATTTAAAAATAAGTAAAAATAATAATTAGCAATATCTAGACTGCTTTCCTTTATAAAACCTCATGAGTAACATCATTAAAATATATATTATGATTTATATGGATATTTATAAATGCTTCACTAGCTTTGCTTTCTAAGGTAAAGAAAAGGGTGTTTATCATGAGAAAAAATCATTCATATTCATTGTATTTGTACACATTAATGATTGATTTATATGCGTGAATATAACCATTTTAGAATCCACTCAACTAGAAAACTCTTGCTCATCTTCTGTATAATTAATTATTACATTAAACAATATTCAATTATAAGTTAATCAAAATCATTAACATTTAACCTTACATTTCTGTCATAAGGTAAATAAGGAACAGTAACTGTATTTTTCCCAAAACCTCATTATTTTTAATGCATAATGAATAGTACTCAAGGAAGACCATTGATTTCAGTTAAGTGTACTGACTGACACATAAGAGCATTATGAAGATGATATAATATTCTAAGGAAGAAATGCACTAAATTTTCAGAAAAAGACTGGTTTGTAGTTATGTTTTTTCCATCAAAATTAAACATTTGCCTTTTTTTAAAAGATTTTATTTGTTTATTTGAGAGTGACAGAGTGAAAGAGAGATCAAGAGCCAGGGGAGGGTATAAGGAGAAGCAGGCTCCCCACTGAGCAGGGAGCCCAACGCAGCACTCAATCCAGAACCCTGGGATCAGGACCTGAGCCAAAGGTAGACGCTTAACCATCTGAGCCACCCAGGTGCCCTAAATCTTTGCTTTTTTAAATCACTAAAAATGTTGCAGTCCTTTTACTACTGTATAACCTAGCCCACTCACACTGGCATACATATTATCAGTGATGGGCTACTGATAAAATGCAAAATATGTGGCATTACCTTAACATTTATTAGCTAGCAGCATGGGAATGATTGCTGGTGTTGTCAAGATGGTAATCCATTATACATAACAGCAGTTTTTTTAAATGCAAATGTTGCCTTAAGTTACAAGCGATGTAGACCATATACCATAAAGCCTGTAGCTCCGTGGGAAAGGCTGGTAATTTACTTAATGGCAGCATGTCATAGTTACTGTCGATCTCACTTAGTAAGATTTTGCAAGAAAAATATGAGTTCAAAATAACTGAAGAACTTCACTTACTAGTCAGAATGCAGAAAATAAAGACTGATCATTGCTCTCACCATAAAAAGAAGTGATTAAAAGGTTTTTTCCCCTAAAATGGTACGATTTTAAATTAGTTTCATGTCCTACATACATGCACACACATTTGGATTTTCTAATGTTACCTTATTTTTAGATTCCAGTTATGCACTTTTGGCAAATAATATGCAAGTGAGATTATGAGCCATAAAAAAGCAGCAAACATTTCTTACACAGTGGCACTTATCTCATATTAAGATAATATCAATATAACCTTACTCAATTTCATTAATATAAATTTTAGTTCAATGTATATTTGTTCTTCTAAAAGTGCATTGTGTCAGGAAACTCATGGAATTCATATGATTCAGTACTGGTGGTGTTAATTTTATTCACATGATTAAGGTAGGGCCTGGGAGATTTCTTTAATTACTATCTGTTTCTTTTGTATTTCACAACTATTTTTGGACAAGATACTTTAATCCTATACAGATAAAGTCTTATTATTCAAACTTTCACCCAATAATTTTAGTATTCATGATGATTCTTGGTTAAATAAATTATTACAACAGTGTTTTCAAAGTAGTGATTAATCATTTCTTTTAAAAATTGCTTATTAATGTTTGTCTTTCTACTGTGAAGAAGGGCTTTCTTTTGTCATCATTTCTTTATATCAGGGCTTTCTTTTGTCATCATTTCTTTATATCAGGGTGGATTCAGAAATTTTTAAATTATTCAGTAGGTAATAGCCCTTTATTTGTGGCATAATTGCCTCATAGTGAAGGGAAGACTCTTCAAGCTGGATCTTTTATCTTTTGGCTTGTCCCTTTTATTCCTTCAGCACTTTCTTACTTTCCAGACAAGATATTCTAGATTCTTCTTGAACTTTTGCTGCTCTAGGCCTGGAATTAGGCCTTTTCCCAAGGATTAACAGTTTTTTTTTTCTTTTTAGATTTTATTTATTTATTTGAGAGAGTGAGAGAGCACAAGTGGGGGGAGGGACAAANAAATTAGGCCTTTTCCCAAGGATTAACAGTTTTTTTTTTTCTTTTTAGATTTTATTTATTTATTTGAGAGAGTGAGAGAGCACAAGTGGGGGGAGGGACAAATGCAGATTCCCTGCTGAGTAGGAAGCCCAACATGGGGCTGAATACCAGGCCCCCCTCGATCATGACCTGAGCCAAAGGCAGATGCTTAACTGACTGAGCCACCCAGGCTCCCCAGATTAACAGTTCTTTTCAGCAAAGAATAAAGTATACCAACCATGACTTGGGCATACGTTGAGTTCATAGACATTGGAAACTCGTTGCTGTAGACTGAATATATATTTATCTGTCTGCATACATGTGTAGCTATATACGTGCATATATGTGCATATATGGAGATACATCTGAATCTATAGATCAATCTCTATTGAAAACTATGTATCTTTATTTATGCCTCCACACATCTGTATCTGAATATGTATCAGTATGTGCTTCTGCATAAACACATGAGCTCATACCGACACCTCCCATTCCAATCCAACAGCAGAGGCTTATTCTATCCTTCTCCTGTTCTATATTTATAGCTTCCATCTCCACAGTAAGGATCCAAGCTCCAATTATCCACAATAAATTTACATAATCACTCAATCTTTGAATATCCAAAAAGTAGTTTCAGAATTTCTAACTATGACTCTGTGTATTAAGTATAGGTTCAATATTTTTAGAGTTCATTTTTCTTAGCCTGAGGATATACCATCCAAATGCTGATTAATACTTTTCCATGAATTTCATGGTGGTTATGTAATTTATTTGAAACATGATTTGGTTCATTTGTTTCTCTTTGTAATCTGTTTTGCATTTTCCACTCCTTTATTTGTTTTCTTCGTGTGTGTGTGTGTGTGTGTGTGTGTGAAAACTGACAGGATCTCACTGCTCCTGGAAATACTAATAGGAACATTAATTTGGATGAATATATTAAGAAGTTAAGTAAATAAGTTTCTTAGTGAACATATTACATAATATTGTAGAGGTTCTGTGACACATTAAGAACTAACCATATCAAAACACTTCAATCCTGGGATGCCTGCGTGGTTCAGTCGGTTAAGCAGTTGCTTTCACCTCAGGTCATGATCCCAGGGTCCTGGAATCGAGCCCTGCATTGGGCCCCTGCTTGGCAGGGAGCCTGATTCTCCCTCTCCCATGCTTGTGCTTTCTCTCGCTTTCTCTCTCTCAAATAAGTCAAATCTTTAAAAGCACAAAACACTTCATTCCAAACCCTAGCCCCCACATTATATAATGATATACAATTTTTAAGGGGTGACTGAAATCATGGAGAAAAATTTTATCGTCTGAATAATATGAAATTGGCTTATGGATGAATGAGTAAGGTGGTGCTATGCTTCAGAGAGTTTGGTTATTGGCTTTTTTTGGTTAAAGTAAATGAAGAGAGGATGTAGAAAGTTAAAAAAATGTATTTTCCTAGTGATGAAGCAATTCTTTGAAATATCAAATTATTCTATAATGGTTTATATAATTATGATTATATGAAATTATGGCTAATTACATATAGTTAAATTGTGTAATTATTTAAGTGACTAGAACTGAGCATGTGCAAAATGACTCTATTGTGTTGATATTACATAAGCATAATATTTCATTATTAAATCTATATAAAATTGGAGGACAATGATCCAGTATTAATCGAGTAGTAACCTATGTTCACATAAAAACATTTATTATACACTTTTTACTTTCTTAAAAGAAGAAAGATAATAATTTTGGATCAAATATAAAGGCCATTTTTTAAAAAGATTTATTTATTTGAGAGAGAGAGTGTGTATACAAGGGTCAGGAGAGGGGAAGAGGGAGAGAGAGAAAATATCAAGCAGATTCTGTGCTGGGTACCAAGCCCAACGTGGGGCTTGACCTCACAACCGTGAGATCACGACCTGAGCTGAAATCAAGAGTCAGATGCTTCACCAACTGAGCCACCCAGGTGCCCCAATAAAAGCCATTTTTTAATTGTCTTTTTGATTCATGTACTCACAGATTAAAATACCTCATAATTATATTTATTTTTAATCTTCAAATACTAAGTTATATTTAAATAATATGGTNAATTCTGTGCTGGGTACCAAGCCCAACGTGGGGCTTGACCTCACAACCATGAGATCACGACCTGAGCTGAAATCAAGAGTCAGATGCTTCACCAACTGAGCCACCCAGGTGCCCCAATAAAAGCCATTTTTTAATTGTCTTTTTGATTCATGTACTCACAGATTAAAATACCTCATAATTATATTTATTTTTAATCTTCAAATACTAAGTTATATTTAAATAATATGGTAATAGATGATATATAATATTGTTACTACATACTATATAGCATATATTATTAACATATAATTTATTATGTTGTATATATATGCATATATCTATATCAATGTCTATATCTCTATTCTTATATAGGTGTGTATATATACATATATATATAGATAGAGAGAGAGAGAGAGAGAGAGAGGATCTTGTTAAGTAACATATTTGTCTGGTAACTATTGAATTGTCTTTCCCAAGATGAGGACAAAAATGAGAGAGACAGAGGAGGATACAAGTAACAGATAACAAGAAAAAAAGTAAAAATTGTTCAAAAAGTAAAAATATGTGCAGTACAGTTTCTACAAAGGCCATGACAGTAATTACCGATAAAATGTTGATTGTCATTCTAACATTTTTAAGAATCCAGGATTTTTTTTAAAAAAAAGGACGAATTGATAATCATGTAATAACTCTTAGTTTCCCAGACAAGTACTTTCTTTCTGAAATGTGCAGTAAATGATTAGAAATATGTAAGTCATTTTATACTATGTTTTCTGATTTTCTTTCCACAAAAATTTAATGAACTGTATATACCGAAGTTCTCAAAATTTTACTCACAGAAAGTGAGAAATATTTTAAGTATGTGGCAGTTTAGATGTTCTCATAAACAATGTCTCTTCTAAAAATTAATAAAAAATTGAATATTATAATATTTCTAGGAAAGTATATGAGAAAGATGAATACTGAGTCAACAAAATTATCAAATTTTTTACACTCAGACCTTATTTTTTCCAATAAACTAGAATTTCTATACACTTTCACCCTATCATAGAACAAATATTATTAAGGATTTGAAAACATGAATAAATGAATACATGTGGAAGATCATGAGTTTTGGATGAAACCCAAAGAAAGGAAATTTAAAATTAGCTCATATGACTAGACCGAATTGCAACAATTATAGTATCCATTATCAATAGTAATAACTTAAAAGGAACCGTCAAATTACTTCTTGATTTATGAGTACCATCTAATTAGTTGAATTTTACTCAAACTATGAGGAATTATACAGCAAAGATAAATAATAACTACTCTTTCTTAAAATATAGATAAATATAGGAAGAAAATTAGTCTAAATTAGACACCTGATATAAGCACAAACTCAATTTTCTAAATCTTTAATCAATTCAGACTTTCTTAATAATTCATTTTTCTACAATATTTATTTAGCACCTACTTTGTGCTACAGATATAGCAGAGAAATTGCAAATAAAATTTCTGTCCTCTTGTGGCTATGGTTGAGTAAGGCTGTGTAGTGATAGCAAGAATTTTAAAAAACAATGTTTAAAATGGCATGATATGTTAGATGATATATTTTATAAACAAATTAATAAAAAGGAAGGGAGGATGAGAAAATGTTTGGGGAAGGGATTATAATTTTAAGCTGTATGATTAAAGAAAGTACATTAGTCAGGTAGGCTAAATTGCAATAAAAAATTTGCTTTTAAGTTTTAATTGGTTTAGCATATGAATATGTCTTTTGACTCAGGTAAATTTCTTTTTTTTTTTTTAAGATTTTATTTATTATTTATTTGACAGAGAGAGACAGCCAGCAAGAGAGGGAACACAAGCAGGGGCAGTGGGAGAGGAAGAAGCAGGCTCCTAGCACAGGAGCCTGATGTGGGGCTCGATCCCAGAACGCTGGGATCATGCCCTGAGCCAAAGGCAGACGCTTAACGACTGCGCCACCCAGGCACCCCTGACTCAGGTAAATTTCTGTGTAGATCTGGTAGATCTCTATGGCAACTTCTTCATAAGTGGTGACACAAGGATCCTAATTCTGGCTCCACTGAAACACCATAAGACTTTCATATTTGCTGGAATGGATGTGAGCAAGTGTCCATATTGGTTATGGGTTACTGGTCATTGCCTCTGTAACATGACTGCCTCTAGACACGACACTCTTTATTTCTTCTCAGTCAGTAGCCAAAATTAGTCATATCGTCACACCCAACTGTAATTGAATTGGGGACTGTGGTTTTCTGTCTATTCAAGGAAATAAGGAAATTTACATATTTGTGAACAGTAATGGTATCAGTACAAAAGCTCTACTAGAAAAGTGACATTTAAGTAAAGACTTGAAAGAAGTGACAGATTAATCTATTTATATACCAAAGGATGGATAATACAGATAGAGTGAAGAACAAATTCAGATGCCCTGGGAAGTTTCATGCTGAACTGGATCCAGGAAACATTATGAAGAACATTATGCCAGAGGTAGAGTTAGGCTGCTCTGAAATAGAAGGTTAAAAAGATATTCAAATTAGAAAAATAGTAAATGTGTACTAATTTTGAGATTACTTGAGATTGCCCTCTTGCTTTCTTAGAGCTCTTAGAGATATTGGAGAACATGCAGGGACATCAAGGTACCCTAGGATATCAAAAGTCCAAATTATATGCCCCAAAGTGGAAAAAAAAAAAAAAAAGGAACCAAAGCCTCAGATCAGATCTATTACGGTATCCAGATTAGCCAAAGACCAGGAAGAGCTCTCCTGTGTATAAACTGTAATGTTTTGGCTCAATAGGTGGATTATTGGTGGGAACCTTAGTACTGAATGAAATTCTATGTCTTATTTGCTAAAATGGATAGTGACCTAAGAAGGTCATGTGCTACAATGACATTGTTTCTTTTCAAACAATGGGAACAAACTGTATGTAGGAATCATGTCATGAAGTCCTCCAGGAAATCCAAGTGGCTATATGGTTATTTCCTCACCCTAAAACAATTTCTCTTTGAGCAGTTTATACACTGTTTCAATTAGAAATTTTGTATGAACACAACTGTGTTGTCTTTTGGGGGCACAATGAAATATAACTTTGTATCCTTCCTAATCTGGAGTTTATGTGTCTGGACTCCTCACACAATGGACACAGACACCAGTGCCTTGGGGTGCCTGGGTGGCTCAGTAGTTATGCATCTGCCTTTGGCTCAGGGCATGATCCCAGAGTCCTGTGATCGAGCCCCACGTCGGGCTCCCTGCTTTTCACTGGGAGCCTGCTTCTTCCTCTCCCACTCCCCCTGCTTGTGTTCCCTCTCTTGCTGACTGTCTCTCTCTCTCTGTCAAATAAATAAATAAAATCTTAAAAAAAAGAAAGAAGGAAGGAAGAAAGAAAGAAGAAAAAAGAAAGAAGAAAAAGAGAAAGAAAGAAAAGAAAAAGAGAAAGAAAGAAAAAAAGAAAGAAAGAAAGAAAGAGAGAAAGAAAGAAAAAGAAAGAAAGAAAAAGAAAGAAAAAGAGAAAGAAGGAAGGAAGGAAGAAAAAGAAAGAAAGAAAGAAAGAAAGAAAGAAAGAAAGAAAGAAAGAAAGAAAAAAAAAAGAGAGAGAAAGAGAAAAAGAAACAAACCAGTACCTTTTACCTTAGGCAATCCACCTACATGACTTTCTATCTCCAACTCCCCTGACCATTGATAATCTATAATTACTTTTCTGAGTGACGAATTGCTGGGTCAAAAATTATGCCTCTTATAAAGCTTTTAATTCATTTGCCAAAATTCCTTTCAGAAAGATTGTATTATATGATATCCCAACCCTCTCTGGGGTTTGGAAGAAAAATCATGCCAATTTTATAAGCAAAAAGTGTATCGTTTTTACAAACATACCACCTTGACAATAAAAATCTAATTATTTGTAAAGTCTAATAAAGATGTCCTTACTTCACATTCTCTTGTGATTCTTCACAAGCGTAATCATATACAGTTATTGTGCAGATTTCTTGGGGTTGTATCTTGGCACCACATTTTACTCTCTGTGAGATCTTGGGGAAATAATTCACCTCGATGCCTCGGTTTCTCAACTGTTTAACAGTATGATACTATGACCAACTCTAAGAGATTGTTTGGAGAAATTAATTGAGATAATGTGCATAACAATTTAGAAGAGTGATTCTCCAAAATATATGCTGGAAAAATGTTAGCTATTCTTTTATACAACTTTTGCGGAAAAAAAAATAGTAAACCTACGTGAATTTCTGAAGTAAAAGAGTGACTGATTCATGCAGAATCTTTTAAATTACACCCTTTCCATCAAGTTAATTAGAAAGTTTTTATTTAAAAATTTTTAAAAAAAAAAAACCTCTATTTTTGAATTCACTATAAAACCTAGTCAAAGCATTTTACCTTGGGCATATTTTCATGTAAAAGCATTTATTGTTTACATGATTTTTATAACACAGCCAAATTTAAATGTGCCTTCTGATTCTGTGCCAGAGGACAATGAACTTTATGCTGCTTTTAGTACAGCTCTCAAATTGATTGCTGAAATGAAAGGAAGTGGTGAAAACCCACTACATTGTTTGGCAAATGCAGGCTGTCTCTGTAGGTGAAATAACTCACTTACTAACAATACTCTCTCTGCCAGGCCCTCGCTTACTCTGCAGAGGTCGATCAAGGACTCCTCAAAGTAGCAGGGCCATTTTTGAACACTATGACACATTTTTATTGTTTACTTTAATAATACACTTATAATCACACTTATGAGTTTAATTTATTATGTGGAAGATACTGAAGTTAGTATTAATGAAGTAAAAAAGACAGCATTTGCACAGATAACGGCAAAATTCTTCAGTAATTGTTACACTGGCAAAAATTCAGAAATAGGCATGTTACAAGTACTCTAACTTCACTTAAAGCATAGTTAAAATCAGCTGAGGTGCGATGAAAAGTTTTGAAAAACAGCTCATTTTTTTGAAAGATTTATTGATTTATTTCAGAAAGAGTGAGAGAGAGTGGGAGGCAGGGAGAGGGGGAAAGAGGGGGAGAGAAAGAACCCTAAGTAGGCTTCACACTCAGTGCAGAGCCTGACCCAGGGCTCGATGAGATCATTACCTGAGCCAAAACCAAGAACTGGACACTTAACTGACTGAGCCACACAGGTGCCCTTGAGCTCATTTTTAAAACTAACTTGGTAGATTCACGTGTTAGAATTGCAATTATTGTGTTGTTTACAATCCAAACACTCAGGTGCTTGGATTTGTAAACTGCTAACAAGCCAAAGAAGAGCAGATGGATAAGAGATTTATTTGTTAGATACATGTTTCATATATTTCAGTTCAAAACGATGCTGTTATTAGGAGAGGAAATATTAATAAATGCAGTGTTTAGCTGGAAGTAACTACATTGAGCCCCATAGATTTCCCAGTGAAAATTAGAGGTCTGCTTCTTGGATTTCACCAGTGGTTTGTATAAAAGATATCATACAGTTCTCTACAATTAGTATTGATTTGATGCTTTATCGTTTATAAGGTTATCTGATCTCACATTCTCATTCAACCTGAAAGGAAGACAATATAATAAATATTTTGGCAAATTCTCTAATGATGTAACTGAATTTCAAATACCTCTATGAATTTTCCCAAGGCCTATACGCAGTGAATACTGAAGGCATTACAACAACCAGATTGACTACTATTGTAAAATCATCACCACAGCCAGTATGAACATTTCATGTCATGCCTGCCCTCCAATCGTTCTATCTCACTCAGATTGAAATGGAAAATTCTTACCACTCGGTAAGTTTCACATAAATCAATTCTTGTATCTTTATGATCTCTTGCATATTTCTCTAGCTCTTCTTTGCTCTGCTCTGATCACCCTGGTCTCCTTTTTGCTCCTCAAACAAAGGAAGCATAGTGCTGTTTCAGAACCTTTGCACTTGTTCCCTCTGCCTGGAACACTCTTCCCCAGATAGTCACATCACTAAGTTCATTTTATTTTGGTTTCTTATTCAATGTTACCACCACAGAGAGGCCTTCTATCAGCACCCTATAAACAGCCCTGCAACTTTACTCCTATTCATCTTTTCTTCATAGTGCTTAACGCTGATTATTCATTGTTATATAATTACACTCAGAAGTCTGGATTACTTCTGTATTACAGACTTCTGGTTTCCTAAAAGGCACATGCCCTTACTGGAAATTAGTTTTTAGCTCAGCTATTTTTCCTCTGTTCCCATTTACTTTGCCACCACACTTCCAGATATTTAAATGTCCTAGAACATGGTGACAGTGCTGATACAACTCAATCAAGAGACATGATGACTTGAACATCATATCACCACTGTGCACCTAAAGCATCATATCAGATATTTATAATTGATCAATAATTGATAAAAAATAATTAGAAATGTTTTAAAAACAGCATTTTTAAGATTAGTCCTCATCCGGGCACTCA
>NC_048218.1:97514273-97518882 GCF_002007445.2 Ailuropoda melanoleuca
CTAGCAGTATCTGTGTTTCATCTGTCTACTTCAGTCATTAGTGAGGTCACACTGATCTCTGATTATCCAAATGCCAAGACAGTTGTGTTCCCACCTTAAAGAAGTCTGTGTCTCAGAACCCTCAAAACCCTGTCTGCTCAGGCCCAATCTCTTAAAAGTCCATTTTCAAAAACTATGTTATTTAGGACATCAACACAAGCATATAGGTTTCTATGAAATTGACTAGTATGAACTTTCTACTTTGCTCTTATTTTTTTAAAATTATTTTAGTTATTTCAACAATTTAGCAAAGTTGAATACGGATTTTAGAGTAGGTAATATTGCATCAAAGTTAAATTTCCTGATTTTTAAAAATTTGAAAGTAAAGCTTATTTTTTAAATTTTTTGTTTTGTTTTGTTTTTTTGAAATACATACCAAAGAATGTAGACACAGTGGTCATGATTTCCCAAATTATTTCAAACATTTCAGAAAAATTAACAATTTTTAACATTTTTCTCTATTTGTCTATATAACTCTTGATACTGATGTGATATAGGTGCTGACATTTGTAAATTTATCAAAAGACAGAATGATAAAGGATACAGAACAGATGTAAATAGTTGATAAATTTTAGTAAAAAGCATATGAAAGTTTATTATTTTTAAGTTTTTTCTTAGCTTGAAATTACATTAAATTAAAAAAATAATAGAGTTTATACCATCAACTTTTAAGATACTTGTAGGGGATAGTACTGATAATTGTCAAATTTAGTGTTCATTTACAAACAGTGAAATTCTGGACTTTCTTTGTGATGTGTATTGATTAAACAATTAGGTTCCAAATGACACTTGTTCACATACCTTTTCAAAGGAAGTCTTCATTCCCCAAATGTTATTCAAATGGAAAATACTTAAATATATGTTCACTCAATATACATTTTAATGGATTACAATGAAGAAGTAAAACCATCACGGTAGCAGTTCCTATAGTAAGTACAGCCTTCCTTTTATATTTATAAAAATCATCCCTTTTAGTTAAACTTAGTTTCACTTTGGTATTTTAGCAGCTTTTCTCAAGTGTAAGATTTTGCTCTTTTTGTTTCAAAATTGACTATATATTTAAAGGAAAGTAAATGTTTTTGGTAGTTCAAAATGTAGAGACAAAATAGATCCCTTTAAAAATGGTAGTGTGCGCAGTTATGGAACCTAGAAGGGAAACAGAATCTAGGATAACTAGGATAATGGGATTTATTCCATATTTAATCTGAACTGACACTGCCTTCACTGGTAACACAAAGGTCAATTCTTCTAAAATAGACCACATGCTTATCTTCATTTTCTCTAAAATACGATTATACATATTTTAATTTTTCTTGTCTGATAACATATATTATGTGAATATTAAAAAAATTAATTGCTCTTTTCTATGCTAGTCCCAGGACAATTATTAGAAATTCTTTTTTAATTATTTTGTCAAAAGTCGCTAGGGCGCCTACGTGGCTCAGTTGGTTAAGCACCTGCCTTTGGCTCAAATCATGATCTCAGGGTCCTGGGATTGATTCCCACAGCAGGCTCCCTGCTCAGCAGTGAGTCTGTTCCCTCTACTCCCCCTTACTCATGATCTCTCTCTCTCTTTCTCAAACTCTCTCTCTCAAATAAATAAATAAAATCTTTAAAAAAAGTCGCTATAACTAGTAGTTTTAAATACTTTTCTATTTCAATAACACTTGCCATATATTTATGTAATAATACATATACATGTGTATTGTTTAAATCAAAACTAGGAGATACATTTTAAACAGCAAAGTTAAAATTATCGATTTTAAAAAAATAATATAAAAANCATATACATGTGTATTGTTTAAATCAAAACTAGGAGATACATTTTAAACAGCAAAGTTAAAATTATCGATTTAAAAAAAATAATATAAAAATGGGGCACCTGGGTGGCACAGCGGTTAAGCGTCTGCCTTTGGCTCAGGGCGTGATCCCGGCGTTGTGGGATCGAGCCCCACATCAGGCCCCTCCGCTATGAGCCTGCTTCTTCCTCTCCCACTCCCCCTGCTTGTGTTCCGTCTCTCGCTGGCTGTCTCTATCTCTGTCGAATAAATAAAATATTTTTAAAAAATAATATAAAAATAGATAGCATTCAATTATTGCTGAGTACACTATTATGTGTAACCCAACCTTATAAATCAGCGACTTAAAACCCTTGCCTTGGCCACCTCTCTCTAGTATTTATACAAATCACTTCCCCTGCACCCAATTCAAGATGTTATTTCTGGATTTTTTTTGCCTCAGTGTCTGAAAGGCACATACTGCATCTTAGTCCTTGTGCTTTCTCTTATGAGTTGAATATGTAATCCCAAAATTCCTATGTTGAAGTCCTAAATCCTAGTACCTCAGACCTTGTTTGGAAATAAGGTCATTGCAAATACAGTTAGTTAAGATGGAGTCATACTGTAGAACAGTGTGTCCCTAATCCAATTTGATTGATGTCCTTATAAAAAGGGGAGATTTGGACACAGATAACATACAGAGAAATACATGAAGATTGTAGTTAAACTGCCATGAGCCAAGGAATGACCAGAAGATAAAAGAGAGTTCTGAAAAGATCCCTCCCTAGTGCCTTGAGAGGGAGCATGCCTGCTGACACTTTGGTCTCAGAATTCTAGCCTCCAGAATTGTGAGAAAATAAATTTCTGTCGTTTAAGTGACTGTTTGGTGCTTTGTTATGGCAGCCCTAAGAAACTAATACCAAGGTTAATACCAATACTGATAATCTCTTGTACTCATCCATTTGGACATAATTTCCTGGTCTGAGTTTAAGTGATTTGTCCTAGAAAATATTGATATTCATGCTTCACCCTTAATTGCCATAACAACAAGTAACAGTATATCTGGCATCCTTAGGTAAAGTCCTGGGCTATTGTTGATAATGTTGCTATAAACATTAGAGATAATGCTGCTATAAACAATTATCCCTTCGAATCAGTATTTTTGTATCCTTTTTGTAAATATCTAGTAGGGCAACTGCTGGGTCGTAGGGTAGTTCTATTTTTAACTTTTTGAGGAAACTCCATACTTTTTTCCAGGGTGGCTGCATCAGTTTTCATTCCCACCAACACTGTAAGAGGGTTCCCCTTTCTCTGTATCCTCACCAACATCTGTTGTTTCCTATGTTGTTAATTTTAGCCATTCGGACAGATGTGAGGTGATATCTCATTGCGGTTTTGATTTGTATCTCCCTGATGATGAGTGATGTTGAGCATTTTTTCATGTGTCTGTTAGCCATCTCTGTTTCTTTCTTTCTTAGAATAGAGCTTCTATAATATAGACTAGGGACAGAAGTGAATGAAAAACACTGGGACTCTGCCCCTCTAGGGAAAACTGTAGCAAAATTGGGAGCTGTGGAGAGAGGGGGCCACCATCTTCTCGGCTGCCCCTTCTTAGGTTAGAGTGACTGAGGCAGAGCTTCCATGGCACAGAATTGTTAAGGAAGTGGGTGATGTGTCACACCCTCAAGTGTCACACACTCTTACCGTTCATATACAAATTCATTTATTTATTTTTTTTTAAGATTTTTTATTTTATGAGAGAGAGAGGGGGGAAAAGTAGAGGGAGAGGGAGAGAGAGAGATTCTCAAATAGACCCCCTGCGGGTCCCCTATGGAGCCTGACACAGGGTTCAATCTCATTGCCCTGAGATCATGACCTGAGAGGAAACCAAGAATTGGAGGCCTAACTAACTGAGCCACCCAGACACCCCTTTTCATATACAAATTTAATAGATTTCTTTGAACAAATGTTCCTTCACTTAATTTACACCATTAGAATAATTTCTGGAGGCATTAAATAATTGTATTTAATATATTGTTTTATCAGTTAAATTACTTTGCTGGGGAGATATTCCACTGAGATCCTTATTCTGACATCCTGCAAGTCACACTTCTGGGACTTTTCCTATCGTTATGTCTTTGAACCTTACAGGCTTTGTTTGTTTGTTTGTTTTTTAGACCTGAGCTGAGATCACGAGCCATAGGCTTAACTGACTGAGCCACCCAGGTGGCCCTGAACCTATGTTTTAATTGTTAAAGTAAGGATGTGATATGAAAATTAGAAATGTGATGAGGTCCACAGCCATGAAATTATCTTTGATTTGAACTGGAAAGCAAGAATGGGGGAAAAAAATTAAAATTTGAAATTACCATGCTTTTTTTTTTTTTTTGTTTAATCTTCAGAAGTAGAGGCTTGGGGCGCTCGGGTGGCTCAGTCCGTTAAGTGTCTGACTCTAAGTTTGGGCTCAGGTCATGATCTCATGGGTTGGGCAATCAAGCCTATGTCAGGCTCCCGGCTCAGTTGGGAGTCAGCTTGAAGATTACCTCCCCTTGCCCTTCCACACACACACATACACTCTCTCTCCAAAATAAATGAATCTTAAAAAACTAATAATAATAAGTAGAGTCTTGGGATGCCTCTGTGGCTCAGTCCGTTAAGTGTCTGACTCAATCTTAGCTCAGGTCTCGATCTCAGAGTCGTAAATTCAAGCCCCACATTGGGCTCCATGCTGGACATGAAGCCTACTAAAAAAGAAGAGAAGGGAAGGGAAGGGAAGGGAAGGGAAGGGAAGG
>NC_048218.1:97523935-97554161 GCF_002007445.2 Ailuropoda melanoleuca
CAGTCAAAACTAGAGGCTCTGACGGCCAGGGTCACCGAGGCAGAGGAACGCGTTAGCGAATTGGAGGATGGGTTAGTAGAAGAAAAAACGAAAATAGAAGCTGGTCTTAAAAAAATCCACGCCCACGAATGTAGATTACGGGAGATTACTGACTCTATGAAACGATCCAATGTCAGAATCATCGGCATCCCTGAAGGGGTGGAGAAAAACAGAGGTCTAGAAGAGATATTTGAACAAATTGTAGCTGAAAACTTCCCTAATCTAGCAAGGGAAACAAGCATTCGTGTCCAAGAGGCAGAGAGGACCCCATCCAAGCTCAACCAGGACAAACCTACGCCACGGCATGTCATAGTGCAATTCGCAAATATTAGATCCAAGGATACAGTATTGAAAGCGGCCAGGGCAAAGAAATTTCTCACGTACCAAGGCAAAGGTATCAGGATTACGTCAGACCTGTCTACAGAGACCTGGAATGAGAGAAAGGCTTGGGGGGGCATTTTTAAAGCTCTTTCAGAGAAAAACATGCAGCCAAGGATCCTTTATCCAGCAAAGCTGTCATTCAGAATTGATGGAGAAATAAAGACCTTCCAGAATCGCCAGTCGTTGAACAATTTCGTAACCATGAAACCAGCCCCAGGAGATATTAAGGGCGGTTCAATAAAGATAAAAAGGCGCCCCAAGAGTGATACAGAGCAGCAAGTCACAACCGATACAAAGACTTTAAAGAGAAATGGCATCATTAAAATCATATCTGTCAATAATCTCTATCAATCTAAATGGCTTAAACTCTCCCATAAAACGCCACAGGGTTGCAGATTGGATAAAAAGACATGACCCATCCATTTGCTGTCTACAAGAGACTCATTTTGAACCCAAAGATGCATTCAGACTTAGAGTAAGGGGATGGAGTACCATCTTCCACGCAAATGGACCTCAAAAGAAAGCTGGAGTAGCAATTCTCATATCAGATAGACTGGATTTTAAACTAGAGGCCATAGAGAGAGATACAGAAGGGCACTATATTATTCTTAAAGGAAGTATTCAACAAGTGGATATGACAATTATTAATATATATGCCCCCAACAGGGGAGCAGCAAGATACACAAGCCAACTCTTAACCAGAATAAAGAGATATATAGATAAAAATACATTAATAGTAGGGGACCTCAACACTCCACTATCAGAAATAGAACACCCTTCCAAAAACTCAGTAAAGGAACAAAGGCTTTGAATGCCATACTCGACGAGTTGGACCTCATAGATATATATAGAACACTACACCCCAGAACCAAAGAATACTCATTCTATTCAAATGCCCATGGAACATTCTCAAGAATAGATCATGCTCTGGGACACAAAACAGGTCTCAGCCAATACCAAAAGATTGAAATTATCCCCTGCATATTCTCAGACCACAACGCTCTGAAATTGGAACTCAACCACAAGGAAAAACCTGGAAGAAACTCAAACACTTGGAGGCTAAGAACCATCCTGCTCAAGAATGACTCGATAAACCAGGAAATCAAAAATCAATTTAAACAATTTATGGAGACCAACGAGAATGAAAACACAATGGTCCAAAACCTATGGGATACTGCAAAGGCAGTCCTAAGGGGGAAATACATAGCCATCCAAGCCTCACTCAAAAGAATAGAAAAATCGAACTTTGCATCAGAAACCAGGGATGTACTGTATGGAGACTAACATAATATAATAAAAAAAACATTAAAAAAAAGTTGCAGTCATTTCTCAAGTTTCTTCTGTTTTCACATTTTTGGCAGACTCTCTTTAGTCTCAGTAAACTTGCATAGTTTCTTTGTCATCCGGTGATGTTTGGAAACCTTGTATCAGGCCTTCCTTTAGTGTCTCAATTCCAGGGTCTCCTTGATAATGGTCTACCACTTGCCTCAAAGTAAGCCCGAAAACTAAGGCTAGCAAATCTACTATTTTATCCCATCCATTCCCAATTTTTATCATGTGAAAACACACTTTTTTTCTCTCACTCCCTGCCCTGAATTAAAATCACGTTCTCAGGAAGTAAAGCTACTATTTTTCATGGCCAGGATGAGGTTGGTAAAGCTCCAGTTCTCACCAACTAGTGGGGATGGCAATGTAAATAATAGCTCCAGGTAAGAAGGCACAGACCTCTGTGTATCTTATGAAATTCTACAAGATTGTCAAGAATAAATTCTCTATTTGTTGTCTGATATTGGTTAGTTTCCAGATGCCTGAAAAGATTATTGTTGAGAATTGTGTCCAGTTTTGAACTTTTTATTTGTGAAAGGGAATTGCCATTTTCATGACACCATTAGCACTAGAACAAATATCTTATTCTTCAGTACTCAAATATACTTATCAAAATGTTAGAATAATAATTGTTATTCAGACTCTGAAAGGTAACTAAATCACATAAACATTACTTCCTTTTATCTTTCCCAACACTTGAAATATATTACAGTCATTATATTTAATCGCATATTCTGGTTGAAGAAATTGAAATTAAGGTAGATTTAAAGACTCTTTTACCTGTGATTATATAATGGTTACATTTCAGAGCTATCACTTAAATCTGGGTAAGCTGTTTTCTCCTGGTGTTTACTATTATTTGAAATTAACTTAATCTTTAGAGTCCTTAGGGCAAAGACTATGTCCCACTTAAAATTTTATTTACACTTATGAGGAAGTCAATGCATATATACTTGTAGATACAGACAGAATTTTAGTTTATATAGCAGTAAATTGACCTGAATATTTAGTTCAAGAAACAAATGAAATTTTATCTACTTTGGCGTTCTTATAAATACCCATCTATTGCATGTTTCTTATTAAACATTCCCTCAGTTTCAATAGGAGATTCCACTTGAACCTAACCCTCACTTCAGTTCACTTCTTTACTTAGGATCTAATTAATCCATCTTCCTCTAACATCTTATCTTCTCTCTCTCTTTTTCCCCCCTATATATATATATATATTTAATATATGTGCCTGTAGTGTTTTCATACGTTTGGGTTAAATACTACTCTGTCAAAAGCATCTAGATTGTTGTAATGATATTGTTTAAGATGTATCTTTTATTTTGGTGGTTTGTCTGTATATGATCACCTAACATATCATCATCTTAAAACTGAATCTATGAGTACACACATATATATTCTAAGCTACGGCTATACCATTTTAATGTTTTTGCCTATTAGACATTACATTTTTTAAAAAAAGTGGTACAGCTTAATATTTTATTGATTGAATGAGTACCTAAGAACTCTTTCATGATACAATTTTGATATTCTCCTATCTGGTCACTGGAAATCTAAAGAAAAATAAGGTTAAATTACACTGTGTTTTGGGTGAGGGAAGAATGAAGATATTCTGAGCAATTAGAGGTGTCAGCACTTCAAAACAACTCTTTGGAAAATAGAAGAGACCTTGGGCGCTGGCTCATCTGGATGTTAATGGATATGGTGGTTTGAAAGAGGAATTAGTGGTGTGTTTTGAAGCTAATTAAGGCACAGTTGCTAAATGTCACATATGTTGTTAATAAAGCATATGGTTTTAAGATTTAATCTTGCATAGATCTGGCATTTTTAACCAATATCTGCTTAAATTTGGATCAGAGATGATTTGACCCTTTTATAGTTTATTGGAATTCAATATTCAGAGTTAGATTTCAAGAGAGAACCTTTAAAATATTTTAGAGGAAATTTTCAAATTATGATATGACTCAAAACTATGACTCAAAACTACTTAATATTTGTGTCTTAATTAAAAATTATAATGTTAAAGAATAGTCTAAGAATTAAAAATATTTCAATCTTTATATATAAGTAGATATTCTGGGGCAAAGAATTAGGGATCATTTTAATTGCAGCATTTTAAATTTTTATTTTTGGTAAATATTATTTTTTATTCTTATGTGTCTATTTAACAGGGATTTGATTTCTTAGTGTCTTGGCTTTCAAGTGCATGAGAATTAACAATATGAATCACACACAATCTGAAACGTTTAACAGTTCAGTTTAAATGTCGTAAAAGTTTTCCTGAAAATTATAGTTGAAGGTCTATTTTAGGGCAATGCAATTCTGTTTATGTTCAATTAATATTATCTTTCATTGTAAGAAGATAATTTATCTTGTTTTCATGTCTGCAATCTAGAAAGGTAAAACAAGAAGGAAATTGCAATCCTCTACTTGACCTCTTTACACATCTAATTTGAGAGCATTGTTTCTGTTGAGATAACAGTCTCCATGGTTACTGGTTACACAGACTTTTCAAATGTTTTAACAATGTTATGGGAACCCATAGGGCTCTTTGCATTTCAGCAAGTAAGGACATTTGTCCTCTGAGACTGCACCTCTGAAAAAAGAGTGTGGATTAGATGAAGTGCATGGTTTATAAAATATTCCTAAAAATGAAAGCTTCAGAGAAAGCTAAATGTCACTATAGCAAGACAATAGAATTTTATTTTTATGTAAATCATCCAAAGCTCATATGACGCCTTCTCTATGCCATCTATTAGTGATATCAATAATGTCATCCTGGGGATCTGAAGGACATACAGGGATGAAATAACCTCATTTTAAATAAAAATTGTATTCCTAAAATACAACAAATATACTAATCCTCATAATTAGTATGTAAAATATTTCAAGCATTTAAAAATCTACTTTACTGAGCTATAATTTTAATTCTACAGCTTGAATTGTCCAGTTAAAGTTTAAATTTTAATTGTACCTTTTGTTGCCTTTTGACAAGTATACACCCATATAACCACCATCATAACCAAGATATAGAATATTTTGGGGTGATGGAGATGCTATAACCATAATTTTCATAGATCTTATCATTGAAAGCCAAATAGATATCTGCTAAAGAGGTCATGTTATTAATATTTAATGTAATATGTAACTAATTAAAATGAAATTGATATGTAATGACAATATTATGTAAGATCTCTGAGGGCAGAAATTTCTGTCAGGCTTGTTCTGTGCCATATATTCCAGTGACATATGCTAGGTGCTCAATACATTCATGTTAAATAGATGAGCTAGGAATAAATTGCTTACCTGAATGTGTGTATTCATTAGTGCTATTTGTAGTCTTTCAAATTCCTCACTACCTTTAATTATAATGATACAAAACCAATTTTTATTAAATTTCTCTGTGACTCAAATTTTCATTTGATTTTCATTAGACACACATTTTGCTATAAGGAATAATGTATACCAACATTAACAAAGCATTGTGCTAAATATATTAGTTCTTATAAACATATATAATTTAAACTAAATTTTATCCTCTCCAAATGTTAACCCTCTAACCTCAGTATCATTTTCTTAAAAATACTATTTATATAACTAATCAGAGCTATTGCTTTGATAAACTACCCAATACTCATTACATTTGTTCAATTTTATGATGGTAATGGATACACCAGTTTATATGATCATTGCAAACTAGTATTATTTTGAAATATTGAAAACAAGTGGTCATTAAAAAATAGCAACCCTGGGGCGCCTGGGAGTCTCAGCCATTAAGTGTCTGCCTTCAGCTCAGGTCATGATCCCAGGATCCTGGGATCCGGCTCCCTGCTCACCGGGAAGCCTGCTTCTCCCTCTCACACTCCCCTTGCTTGTGTTCCCGCTCTCGCTGTCTCTCTTTGTCAAATAAATAAATTTTAAAAATCTTAAAAAAAAAATAGTAACCCAAGTTGAGGTTATTGACCAGATGATTTTTTCCCAGATAGTAAAAACTGTTAGANTCTCGCTGTCTCTCTTTGTCAAATAAATAAATTTTAAAAATCTTAAAAAAAAAAATAGTAACCCAAGTTGAGGTTATTGACCAGATGATTTTTTCCCAGATAGTAAAAACTGTTAGATTGCTAAGCAAACTTTTCATCCAGACATAAGCAATTGTCTTTGGCGACAGTAACATATTAAAAAGCAATGATCCAAACTGTCCTTAATACTACAAAAAAGAGTCCTTTCATTCCTGGACAGTTGCAGTTCTCCATAACAACAGTAATTTCAGTGCCTGGAAAATCTCTTTGACATACTAGGGTCAGGAGTTGTTATTACCAGTAACAGCAGGTGCTTCTAATTTCATGACAGCAGAAAAGGTCTCACCGATTATGATTGTTATAAAATTTTAGACAATAGATATTTTCATTCTTTAGCAACACCATTCTCCCCATAAAATAGCTTATTTTATTCTTTGAAAACCATTCTTCTTATGAAATTGCATACTGTTTCTTCCCTACAGCAAATGTTCTGGATAGGTCTCTTCCATTCACCCTTGGCCCTCCTCACAAGATTGGGTTTTTCTGGCAGCTATGCCACCGCTCAGTTCTATCACAGCAGATGCTGCTTCTCTTCCACCTTCTACACCACGTACATCCGAGTTCCGATGCTCACCTGGCAGCCTCCAGCTTTTCATGCGAGGCTATGTTTTCTTTCAGTAGAGGGGATGCCTGGCCAAGCTACTTTGCAACAGGAAACAAAACGAAAAAGTATCATCAGCAAAATTAACAAAAGAGCATAATTATGGGTTAAATATGTACTAAGTGGCTACCCTGCAATGATAATGCATGGCATCTTCTTTTCTGAAAGAAAAAAAAAAGGCAAATAAACCAACCGAACTATAGTAGCAGATGGTTTCAAAAATCACAAAACAAAATAATTTCTTTTGGACTGAAATACAATCCAGTTCTTTTAGAAACTGTACCCCTGGGGTTTTGGAATAATTTTAGTACGAGTTTTTTAAAGATCACTCTCTAGTCCTCAGTCAGGTACAACCCAATTTAGAGGCATCCAGCAATTGCAATTAAACTTCACAGCACTGGGAAATCTCTTTGGCAACATAGGAGTTTCCAGCATTCACTTTCAAAGTATATCCAATTAAAGAGACCAGTCATAGATCTAAAACTTCTCTCCTTACTTCGTGGATGTAAAGGATGTCATACATTTGATCAGGCTAATGAATAAAATGAGTATTAATGGTCACAGCAAAGCCTTTCATGATGTTCCACAATGACAATGACAACAGTAACACAACCCTATTAGTCCAGACCAGCTACATTTTGTTGAACAAGCCACAGATCCTCCAAATGTATACGAAATATACAGAAAGACAGGAAGGTATTATTTTTTTCCTTTATTTTTTTAAAAAATTATTTATTTATTTGTGAGAGAGAGGGAAAGCAAGCACAAGCAGGGGAGGGGAGGAAGGGTAGAGGGAAAAGGAGAAGCAGACTCCCCATTGAGCAGGGAGCCAGACTTGGGGCTTGATCCCAGGACCCCAAGATCAAGACCTGAGCTTCAGGCAGATGCTTAACCAACTGAGCCACCCAGGCACTCCTATTTTTTTTTTCCTTATGTATGTTTTCACATTCCAAATACCATAGGAAAGAGAGAGAGAGAAAGAGATGCCAGTACTTTATTCCCATGTCTCTTCTATCAGTTATTGCTAGTATATATGTTTCACTATCACTATATGAAGATGAACAATTCAATTCATTAAAAACTATAACATATATTTTTATTTTTTAAAGATTTATTTATTCATTTGAGGGAGAGAGAGAGAGAGAGCATGCAATCAGGCAGGGGCAGAGGGACACAAATCTACAAGCAGACTTCCCACACAGGGCAGAGCCCAACCTGGGGCTCAATCCCAGGACCCTGAGATCATGACCTGAGCAGAAATCAAGAGTCAGATGCTTAACTGACTGAGCCACCCAGGCACCCCAAAAAACTATAATACATATTTTCAAATTAAAGATCTAGGTACTTACTATAGTTTATCTTACTTTTTTTTTTGAGAGAGAGAGTGAACATGTGTGCTGGTGGGGGGGTGAGGGACAGAGGGAGAGGAAGAGAGAGAATCTTAAGCAGGTTCCACACCCAACACGCAGCCTGAGGCAGAGCTTGATCTCACGACCCTGAGATCATGACCTGAGTGGAAATCAAGAGTTAAACATTAAACTGACTGAGCCACCCAGATGGTCCCATCTAACTTTTATGAAAAAAAAAAAATCCCTGGATTTCCTGTTTGGAGAAATGCAAAACTAATATAAATCATCCAGAGTTAAAAGTAATGTACAAAATGAAAAACTCTATTTCATAGTAAGAAATATGATGCCGGGGGGAAAAAAAAGCCTATAAACGAATAAATTTGTCCAAATGAGTATTAAGATTCCTTATAAAGACAATTGAGAGTGGGGCACCTAGGTGGCTCAGTTGATTAAGTAGCTGACTCTTGATTTCCACTCAGGTCATCATCTCAAGGTCCTGCAATTGAGTCCCATATCGGGCTCCAGGCTCAGTGAGGTCTGGTTGAGATTCTCCCTTGTCTCTCCCCCTGCTTGCTCCCTATCTCTCTCTCTCTCTCTAAAATGAATAAATAAATCTTTTTAAAAAAGACAATTGAGAGTGTGATTATTACAGTCAAAATATTTCTACCTACCACCTGTAGTTTAGAAGATAAAGTAAATGATAGTAGGACATCATGGGTACTTGGAGCAAGAATTTCACAGAAAGGAGGTAGTAAGTGTATTTTTGTGTGACTAAATGCCTGAATAAATGTACAGTGTGTAAGCACTTAAAAAAATAAGTAACCCATTAATTGTTCTTTAAAGAACAAGTTATGTCCAATAATTTGTATTTCATTTTATAAGGTCATTGATTATAAAGTAACTTGCTTATAGACAGGAGAACCTCAAGCTAAAAAGTTGTACAATTAACTAGATTTCAATCTTTGAGCAGACCCAATTAAAGCTTTAATCTGGACAAACTTTGCTTGTGATATTCACTGGTGGCCTTTCTTTGACAGTTTCCTATTAAAATGTTTTACCTTATTTTAGGTGATAATATAAAGGGTAAGATTATCAAATATGTGATTAATATAGAGTAAGGAGAAGTTATTATGTAGACTGGTAGAGTTATGTGTAAGATTTTTTAATAGGCTAGAGTAATAGAAAAAGTTTAATCTTGATGGGATAAAGTTTATGAATTTAATTTATGAAAACTTAGTCATACAAATTGAATATGGAGAACTGACTTATTTAGTCACATGAGAAGCATTAGTTGGATAGAAGCCAAATAAGCAGTGTTCTGTAAATGCAAGATAAATCTAATGTAATGTTGGTTTTTCTTAATGTATAATGTCTATGATTTACCTATGTATATTATGACACTCAGTATGTATATAATATTGACAGAAGTGTGCATGTAATTTCTTAGTCTTCCACATGGCATTCAATTGAGACTATGTGGCATATTCTTTAGATTTCACAACCATCTTCTTAACGAATATATAATATGGTTGAAAGAGATTTTTAGGAAAAAAACAAGTTTATTTTTTCCAAATATATTTCTGTTTATTTCATTTTATACTTATATAAATGTCTAATTAGATAACTCAAATTCAGTCTAACCCAAATCATGGCTAAAATACAGTAGAACTTACTTAGAGGGTGTTTGAGTATATTAACAAATGCTTTAGTTTAACTGACTGTATGCTGGGTGAGGTGTTAAAATTTTATTTAGACACTCCTCAAGTTATGTTTTCAAAATATTTAATTTAATTCTAGCATAAAAATGATATAGACAATAAAGTAATATGGATACACTGGTGTATATATTTGTGTGAATGTTTTTATAGTCTCTGAATTGTACACCATGTCTATGTTTAGATAGAATCCTAGAAGCTAAACATAGTATTCAACTAAATATGTTAAATAAGAAATATCAATTTTAAGTACTTAATTCCAGAGAAATTATTAAATACAGTTTAAATAATACAGTTGGTAATTGATTAACTCTAATAATGGTTCTGAGTTGATTTGTCTTCCTTTCCATTGATACTAAGGGTTTTTAAAGTCTATATATGTCTACTATTGATCATAAATAATTCCCATTTTATTTTTTCAAGTTTTTCTTAAAATCTAGTTAACACAGAGTGTAATATTAGTTGCAGGTGTACAATATAGTGATTCAATACTTCCATACATCACCCAGTGCTCACCATAAGTGTGCTCCTTAATCCCCATCACCTATCTCACCCATCTGCCCATCCATCTCCCCTCTGGTAACCATCCATTTGTTCTCTACAGTTAAGAGTCTGTTTCTTGGTTTGCTGCCCTCTCTCTCTCTCTCTTTTCTTTTATTTGTTTTGTTTCTTAAATTCACATGAGTGAAATCATATGGCATTTGTCTTTTTCTAACTTACTTCACTTAGGATTACACATAGATCAATGGAACAGAATAAAGAACCCAGAAATGGACTTTCAACTCTATGGTCAACTAATCTTTGACAAATCAGGAAAGAATATCCAATGGAAAAAAGACAGTCTTTTCAATAAATGGTGCTGGGAAAATTGGAATGCCACATGCAGAAGAATGAAACTAGACCATTCCTTTACACCATACACAAAGATAAATTCAAAATGGATGAAAGACCTAAATGTGAGACAGGAATCCATCAAAATCCTAGAGAAGAACACAGGTAGTAACCTCTTTGACACTGCCACAGCAACCTCTTTCAAGACATGTCTCTAAAGGCAAGAGAAACAAAAGCAAAAATGAACTTTTGGGACTTCATCAAGATAAAAAGCTTTTGAACAGCAAAGGAAATGGTCAAAAAAAGTAAGAGGCAATTCACAGAATGGGAGAAGATATTTACAAATGACAATACAGATAAAGGGCTTGTATCCAAGATCTATAAAGAATTTGTCAAACTCAACACCCAAAAAAACAAATAATCCAGTCAAGAAATGGGCAGAAGACATGAACAGACACTTCTCCAAAGAAGACATACAAATGGCTAACATACACATGAAAAAATGTTCCACATCACTAGCCATCAGGGAGCTACAAATCAAAACCACAATGAGATACCACCTTACACAAGTTAGAATGGAAAAATTAACAAAACAGGAAACAACAAATGGTGAGGATGTGGAGAAAGGGGAACCCTCTTACACTGTTCATGGGAATGCAAGCTGGTACAGCCACTCTGGAAAACAGTAGGTAGGTTCCTCAAGATTTTAAAAATAGAGCTACCCTACAACCCAGCAATTGCACTACTAGGTATTTACCCCAAAGATACAGATGTAGTGATAATAAGGGGCACAGGATAGCAGCAATGTCCACAATATCCAAACTGTGGAAGGAGCCAAGATGTCCTTCAACAGATGAATGGATAAAGAAGATGTGGTCCGGGACGCCTGGGTGGCACAGCGGTTAAGTGTCTGCCTTCGGCTCAGGGCGTGATCCCGGCGTTATAGGATCGAGCCCCACATCAAGGCTCCTCCGCTATGAGCCTGCTTCTTCCTCTCCCACTCCCCCTGCTTGTGTTCCCTCTCTCGCTGGCTGTCTCTATCTCTGTCGAATAAATAAATAACATCTTTAAAAAAAAAAAAAAAAGAAGATGTGGTCCATATATACAACGGAATATTACACAGCCATCAGAAAGGATGAATATCCACCATTTGCATCGACATGGATGGAACTGGAGGAGATTATGCTAAGTGAAATAAGTCAAGCAGAGAAAGACAGTTATCATATGGTTTCACTCATACGTAGAACATAAAGAATAGCATGGAGGACCACAGAGGAAGAGAGGGAAAACTAAATGGGAAGAAATAAGAGAGGGAGAAAAACCATGAGGGACTCTGGACTCCAGGAACTAAACTGAGGGCTACAGAAGGGAGGGGGTTGGGTAAATGGGGTAACAGGATGATTGGTATTAAGGAGGACACATGTTGTGGTGAGCACTGGGTGTTATACATAGCTAACGAATCACTGAACACTACATCAAAAACTAATGACGTACTACATGCTGGCTCGTTGAACATAATAATTTAAAAAATTCAATGGGGGAAAAGGAATAAAGTAATTATATTGTTAACAAAACAAAAGAATAAAAGAAATTGCAAAGAAAAAAATATAATTATACTCTTCGCTCCATCCATGACATTGCAAAAGGGTTTTCATTCTTTTCTTATGGCTGAGTGTTTGACTCCTCCTTCCATAATTGAGAATAAGGGAAATGCAGAGGTCTGACGACTGAGTTCTAGAACACTCCAGTGTTGAGAATTAGGAGAAATCAGCAGATGAGAAAGAAAAGCAGCCAGGGAATTAGAAGTTAAACCAAGAGAGTGTAATATTCTGTTAGCTAAGAAAAGAGCTTCAAGGGGAAAAGACTGAACTACTATTTCAGATGCTGCTAAGTCAAGTTAGATGCAGAGTAAGAATTAACCAATGGACACAGGAAAATGGAGATCAGTTTCTATGGAATGACAAGGACCAATGCTCAATCTTCAAGAAAGAATGACTACAGAAAGGAGAAATGAGGTAACACTGGGAGTGGCTTTTTTTTTTTTTAGTTTTTTTTTTAAATTCCAATTAGTTAACATACAGTGTAATATTAACTTCAGGAGTACAGTTTAGTGATTCAAATTTAGAAGTGGGCTTTTTTAAGGGAAAAAATCAAAACAAGTTTGTATGCTGATCATATTGATAAAGGAAGCAGAGAGAATATTGATAACGTGGGAGAGAGAGGATAATCTTGGGCTGTTACGTTAAAAAAAAAGTATTGAATCTTACACAAAATATGGAAGAGTTGTTATGGGTAGGAATCTGGATAATTCATCCAAACTAATAAATGAGAAGTTAGATATGAAGGCAAATAGAAGTAAATTGTTAGGAAGAGTAGTAAGTATTTGAAAAAAAACTTCCTAATAATTCTTTCTTCTTTTCCCAACTGTGGAATAAGAAACAAAATTTTCAGCTGAGCAACAGGTGAAAAGAGATGACGGAAATTTGAAGAAAGGAAAAAAATAAAAGAGAAGGTACAAACTTATCTTGAAGAACAGGGTAGGAAGGGACTAGGGAACTGTCATGATTGTAAGGCAGTATCGACTTTTGAATTTGATAATTTTAGGTTTACAGGGTGACCATTCAGCAGGCTCCTGTGTTTATTACTCTAGCCACATTCAGCTGCAGGAATTCCTGTGATGAGTGGGCAGCACTGGATTCAACCACATTCATGGCAGGAAAAACAGGAAAACAACACATCAAACTGAATTTAAGTCACTAGTACAAATTCATTTTCCAAAACCTTAAAAAAAGCAGATATTAAATAGCTGGGATTATATTCATTCTGCTTTGCTCTATCAAGACACATGGAATATACACTATTAGGGAATCAGTTCATACAGTAGTGCAGACAGTTGAGTGCAGAAGGAAGGAAGGGGTAGAATTTCACAGTTATAAGTACATACTGGGTAGTTAAATAAATCTAGAATAAATTCTAGCTTCAAAACTATTCTGGGAACATGGATACTTTATTTAAATTCCCTCAGTCTCAGTTTCTTTGGTTGTTTATTTTAATTATAAGTTTGATGTGAGAATTTAATGAGATAATAATGAAAAATATTTAGCCATGCTTTAACTGAGATGAAATGATCAATTGTTTATAGTTTATTACAATTAGGATTATTTCTCCATAAATAATCCCATAGTTTTCTGCTTACCTGCAATTTTATTTATACCTTTGCTATATGTTCTCTCAATCATCACATAATCTGTACTACAGAATTGCCTTGCTTCATATTTGACCCATGATTTTATGATATACCATTAGCTGCCCCTTGCTCTTTTGACATCTAGCTAAATTCATCCTGGTGACATTCAGATGCTATTTCCTAATAGAATGACGAAGGTTAGAGGACTCTTTTTGACTTAGCCATTCTGAAATATAAAATGTTGTTTAAAGAAATCCATTTCTCAACAAATACATTGTAATATTTTTTCTGCACATTTTAAATGTATACATTGCCAACAAGTTTATTCACTGTCTCATCTTACACAGATTTTTCACTTTTGCACATTCTGTAAGAAATTTATAAGACTAATTTCAAATGTAAAATTACATAAAATCATTCATTAAAATTTTCAAAGTAAATATCAGTAAACTGATTCATTTATAGATGAAACCAATTTACCTGCAAGTTAATAAAAATATGTGTGATAGTCTACCAATTGAAAGTGACATTTGTAGATACTGTCAAAAGAGATAAAATTAATTTTAATTAAAATTATTTTCATACTGCAGAATATTACAAAGAATCTGAAAAACAACAAGATAATTGCTGATTTAAAGTTAAATGTCACTTGATTTTTTAGTAAGTTATGAGACTGAATAAAATTTATTTCTTTTTTATTTACAAGACTAAGACCTGATGCCCTGTGATTTTCCCCGGGGAATCCATTCTATCAGTTCTGTCCTAAGCCAGCATCACATCTAAGAGTGCTTCCAAGGACTATCTGCTAATTGTGAGAGGAAGCACAGATCCCTCAAGCTCTGGTACTTGAGGAAGATACCGGCAAGGACTTTGTTCAGGAAAAGCAGGAAAGAAAGCAATAGGAGGATGATAAAAAACAGGCAGATGCAGGATAGATTTATCCTCATCAACAGAACTGAGCACCACGGGTCAGATGAGCAGTTAGGCCTTTCATCTGATCCCCTTGAAAAATCAAAGTAGATTAAAGCAAGTATACCTACAGGGTCAGGCATGCACATATTATTTCTGGGACAACAGACATCCGTTTTTCCTTAAAAAAAAAAAATCCCTATCTCTGCTCTCAGATGCTTGCAATAATTTTCAGTGAAAAATATAGAGACTTTTTAAGACATTTTATTAAAAATGAAAAGCTTAACCTTAAAATTTCCCATTTCTAAAACAACTTATTTTAATTAGAAGGGGATGGGGGTGTTGTTGCCAAAACTGGAAATGAAAAGATGATGTACAATGGGAGAAATGAGCCACCTGGGAACGGTCTTTGTGTGCTGCACAACATTGCTTAGATCTCGTTTGTTTGTTTAATGTCTATGTTGACAAAAAGAATCCTGATAGAAAGTTTTAGGTCCTGTCCAACTGCACTGAGACTCAGCTTTATGACAGCTCTGTCTGTAAGTATCTCCCAAGTGATTAAAACTGTAATAAAGTGTCACCCTTGTGAAAATCTATAATGTTTACAAATTCTTTCTCCTGAGGGTACTTAAAATATGTTACTAATTATGCAATTAAGACTGACAATCCTGAAATTAAGAAATACTTGGTATGTACTTCAAAACCATTAGGAAAATGCTATTCCGGGTATTTTCTGAATTCCTGCAAAACTTTGAGACTTTATTCTTTTGGTGCCCTTGGGAATGGTCTTGATATAAAACCTTTTGTTGTGAAATGAGGAGGGCTGACCTGATGGGGCTTCTTTAAGAGAAACGTCAGACAGCTTCCCCTTGTCTACCTTTTACTTTTCTAACTATTAGTTTTAGACAACTGAGCATAGAAGAGGAAGGGAACGCAGGAATGTAGGAAATCTGGCTGGCCTAAATATCTACTTTCGGTGACCTGGGTGGTCTATTTTCGGTGAAAGCTGCCCCTCTTCCTCAGGTTTTCCAATGCAGTACTTGTGATTTATTCCTTTTCTTGCATACACTCAAGTGCAGGTGTCAAAGAACACTGCACCCTAACAGAGTCAAACAAGCAAGGAAAGGTATTTAAGATTCGTCCAGTAGCGAAACTCAACTCCTCTGAAACAACAGGCAGAGGGAATTTTAAGAGCTGGAATGAGCTAATGGAAAAACACAGGAACTTGTTTTCGAAGGTAGGTTGGTCAATCTGATGAAGCCATGTGTTCCTGCTAACTGTTGCTTACTGAAGTTAGGCCCCTACCCTCCTACAGAGACTAGGCGAAAAGGCTCTATCCCCCTAGACCTTCCAGGACCTTAAGACATTCCTGGGTTAGAAAACAAGATGAAGCTGAGACGTTTACATTTCAGAGAAGCACAGAAATAACCTGCAATTCCAAGTTTTCTAAAGCTCTAAGAAAAAGGAGGCCTGCAGCTTAGCCAGAAAGAAGACTGTCTAAAGTTTAGTCAAGCTGAGGAGAACTTAAAGGCCATCATGGCCAGAGGCTTCACTTTGGGCACATTAGCATCCTGAGTCTGAGCAAAAGGGTTGCTGACCTCGGTCTCATGCTTAAGAAAACTCCGTTCAGGCCCTCTTACAGCTATATGCCTTCCATAAGAAGAGGGGCACCCTGGTCATGACACCTTTGCTTCTAGTCTATGTTCTGGATACCTAGCACCTGGTTTCCTGCCCCAAGAGCTCCGAGTTCTGCGCTAAGGCCTATACAATACTACTAGGGATTGCACGATGCTATCTGAGTCCATCCACATCCTTAGGTGTATGTGGTGGCAAAAACATGACTATTTTTAGGGGTGCAGATAGAGCTTGAATGCTTAGGCTAGAGTAGTTCATACACATGTATGTTTTTGACATTTTTCAAGAGTTGTAAACAGACAACACATAAAAATCACATAAATATGTGATAACAATCCTATGTGGACCTTAAAAGCCGGATATTTATGATTTGGTGCATTACAGGAAAGATTTGCTGACCTCTGCTCTATTTGGCTATCTAGCACTTCCTTGGTGGTGAATATTTTTTAGACATGAATATGTGGTAACAAAACTTTCATACTTTGTGCCCACTCTCATATGTGCATACTCATGATCTACCCAAGATTGTATTTTTCCTCTGCTATTCTAGGTTTTTGTTTGTTTTCTTCTTTGCAGACCCTTGAACCAGGCCAAGCCAGTTGCCACTATCGAGGCACGTGTATATACTTCACCTCAGGCCACTTCTTCGAAAGTGGATGATGCACTGCTCTCTGCTCTACCCAGTAGGAAGATTTTCCCTCTCCAGTGCCTTTGATGACCATCTCTGGATGGTGAGCCAGTCGCTGTCCATCTTCGGCTTACTCATACATAACAAGCCACGTCATCCATTACCTAGCACAGGCTTTTCTTCCGTCTTCAGCTGGTCAAATGGAACATCCTGGATGGCACAGGGTGCCCTGTGTGGAAGTCTTGACTAACAGCTTACACAGATTACGCACGCCCTCTGGTCCTGTTTACACTTGATCCCAGTTGTAGCTCTTCCATTCGCTGCTGGCTCATTAGACACTATACTTGGCACGTCATCAGTACCCGTGCATAATGGATACACGTGCATTTGGGCTCCGTGGTTAAATTAAATGTTCCATCTACAAAGATCATGCTTTGCAGTTAATCGTGAGGCCTCTTTTGTCTCTTATAAACTGGAATGATTCCTTAGAGTTTCTGTGTCTTTTGTGACCTTTATATTCCTGAAAAACACAGGTCATTTATATTGTAGGATGTTCCTCACTGATGTTTCCTCATTAGATTTAGGTTGTACAGCTTAGGCAGGAATAGTACTAATGTGATGTGTCCTTCTCAATGTATCATATCAGGAGGCAGGTTATACCGATTTGTCCCGAAGTTGGTGATGTTTAATATGATCACTTGGTTAAGATTTGCCACCATCATTCTTTAGTACTTCCTTTCTCTTCACCTGCCCCAGCATCAGATTCAGTACACTCTTAAAGAAGCCTTGTTTCCTTTTATGTTGAGTGGTATTCGGGGACCAAGATCTGCATACTAGGTATGGTCAAGAATATCTTAGGTCCTTAATTTTAGGCCTTCTTGTCAGAAAAATACAGAGAATAAATGGGTGTTATCAGGAACTATGAGTTCTGAAATTTTACTCTAGCTATACATTAAGAAGTTAGTCTGCACAAGTTCATAGATGCAGGCAAAGGACCCAGAGTTCACAGATCAGAAGACTTTACTCTGCAGGGCACACAGGTATCTGGAGCTTCATGCTCCCATCTGTTGCCCCCAAACTCCACAGGGTAATTTGGAGATGGGTCCATGTGGATGCTGTCCACATGGTTTTGTGTCATAACTGAGGAAATATGACCTGAGGAAACTCCCACTATTAGAAGGGAGTTGCTAGCAAATATGCCCAAACTGCCCTGGAAAGAGACTTTACTCTCTGACAGGGAAGCACATCTGCCCTCGTCTCAGAGGGAGGCAGGGAGGTACTATGCTCATCCACCCAAATTGGATGCTATAAAAACATTCTTGGGACGCTATATGGAGCAAATACTTTCAACAGGTTTTCTTGGAAAATCAGCAAAAACACAGGAGACTCATGGAGAATTGTCTTCCACCAAGCGTGCGTGCATGCTTGTGTGTGTGTGTGTGTGTGTGTGTGTGTGTGTATGTGTAATGTGTTCATATGGATAACTCTAATTCCAATCCATAGTTTTCTCTTTCCATATTTCTAACTCTTTTCTGTTTCCTATTGTTTTTCCATATAATAACTTACTATCTAAATGACTTGTGTATACAGAAAATACTTTCAGGTTTGCCAACATAGTGAAGAAAAAATAAGGATACTAAATAAAATTCAATATTTTAACATTTATTTTTAAAGTAATATTTATGCGTTTTTACTGCACACATCTTAAATGTCTAATTGAATGTTTGATGAGTACATAGCTTTGCACCTCATACACTATCAATATACAGAACATTTCCATCACTCCAGAAAGTTCTCTCAAAACCATTCTTCATCAATTACCTCCAACTTTTCCTGAATATTTTTACCACCGGTTAGTTGTGTCTGTTTTAGAACTTCACTTAAAAAACAATAATAACATACGTACATTTTTAAAAAATATATTTTTTAATTTATTTGACAGAAAGAGAGCAAGAGAGAACAAGCAGGGGGAGCAGCACAGGGAGAGGGAGAAGCAGGTGCCCCACTGAATCCCATGTGGGATTCAATCCCAGGACCCTGGGACCATGACCTGAGCCAAAGGCAGACGCTTAACCATCTGAGTCACCCAGGTGCCCCCGTACGTACCTTTCTTATATGATTTTTTACGCTAATGTAATTTCTGTGATATTCATCCAAATTTTAATATGCATTGGAAATTTGTTCCTTTCATTGTTGATTGGCATTTTATTTCCTTGTGTGGAAATAACACAATATGATTATTCATTCTCCTGCAGATGGACATTTGGATTATTTCTGGGTTTGGGTTTTTTTGTTGTTACTATGGGGTTTTGTTTTGTTTTTGTTGTTGTTGTTGTTTGGCTATCTGAACAACACCCCAGTGCACATTTATGCATAAGTCTTTTTGTAACATATATTTTATTTGTCTAGAGCAAAATCTTAAGAGTGGAACTGTACTTAACAAAGATATTTTATTTCTTAGTATTTTCATCTGACCTCAATTTTTAGATTTCCTCTTGACTTTTCCTTCAACCTTTTTGATACATACAATTCAGAAGAATGACAGGCAAACATCAAATATACATCGATACAAATATTTGCTCTGAATAGAGAAATAAAAAATTATGGGGGGATGCCAATTAATTGTAAATAAAAGAATCAGGAAAGACAATATGGAGTAGTTGGCTTTGGGAGACATGTCTTGATGGACAGTAGAGGTTTTTCATGTATGGGGAAATGTGCTTTAAGGGCCCTCCATGCTTCAATAACAGGATAAATAGCAGGTCTGTACATTTAAGACCACAGGACATTTAGAAAGAGGGCGTGGTTTAGGGCAGGAATGCATGCTGTAGAAGAATGAGGTAACAGAGAACAAAGAAAAGATGTATGTGTACTAGATTTGAAAATTTGAAAATATCATTTTCACCCTTTCAATACCTTTATTTCTATAAGCATATTTTTTTGCCTTTTCCTTTCCTCTTGCTTTTATCTCATATTAAACTAATAATCCTAAAGAGTAATCTGTACTCACAAAGAAAATGAGGTAATTTCTAGTGAAATATTTCTTTTCAGTCAGATTTAAGCAATAATCCTATGCCTGTAAGCACTAAATTATGCCATTTATTTTTTTTATATGTAGATTTCTACCTATATTAGTTGCAATATGCAAACATGTATATATCTACTCTATTTGCTTAATATATATATAAAACATGCTATGGGTTTTATGCTATTTATACTATAATCTATAAAAGCACATGAAAACCAATGCCTATGAACATATTGCAAAAAGTTTCTTATCCTTGCTAAGAATGAAATCTTTTTTTTTTTTTTAAGATTTTATTTATTTCAGAGAGAGACAGAGAGAGCACGAGTGGGGGGAGACACAGAGGCAGAGGGAGGAGCAGACTCCCCATTGAGCAGGGAGCCCAAGGTGGGGCTGGATCCCAGGACTCTGGGGTCATGACCTGAACCAAAGGCAGAAGCTTAACCCACTGAGCCACCCAGGCGCCCCGATAACAATGAAATCTTAAACTTTTAAAAATATTTTGGAACTTTAACTTTGGAAAATATGGTCTTATTATGTGGGGCTTATGCTTTTATATTCAGTGTTGCCTAGGAAAGTGTTCCACTTCGAAGCTTTCATAGAACCATATTAAAATATTGTGTAGGTAAAACAGTATTAAGTCCCAAACTGTTTATCTTCTCTCTTAAATCTTCTCAATCTGAATTCTTTATTTCTGTTCAATACCTTCCTTGTTTTGTCTAATTTGTATCAAATCCTGATCATTTTTATCAACTCCTCTAAAGTTTTGTTTTTGTTTTGTTTTTTTGTCCATGCAAATTCTGTAATGTCCCTCTATAATATTTTACATGCATCTTAATGGATATATGTGTCCAAATGGATTTCATGCTAAACCAACAAAATGTAAAAAGCTCAAATACTTCTTTTTTCAACTCTTTTTTTTAAGTGAGTATCCAATTTCTTAAATCCCCTTCTCATCTCCACTTTTTCAGACACTATAAGGTCATATACATTTATGCAAAACTATTTAAATAGTCATTATTATTTTTTTCATCAAACACGTTTACTTGATGGTTTTGTCACATCTCTCATCAGGTTCATCCATCAATCCTCCTCCAGAAGAGGAAACAAAATAAAACTATTGGTCCAATTAGTTTACCTGTAATATAACATGTTGCATCTCTCAGTGAATTATAAATAGCATGTTAACAATAAATAACAACTGACTAACCATTTTCCATAATGCAAAAATTTCAAGGTGCCTCATTCATACAGCCTTATAAATGATTCTCTTAATGCTCTTAAATAACCACATTTTCTCTTTGAAGGGCAGGATACTAAGGAAAAAAGTGAAAATGCTAAGTGAAAGTAAGAAACTTTCCTAAAGCCATTAAGAAGATATATCCACAATGTATTACTAAACTTTAATTTTAAACACTAGTGGATCTGAAATTGCTACTTTTATGATAGGCTCCTTGCAGGTTTCTATTTCCAGTGACAGCTATACTTCAGTAATCATGTAACTATTTGCTACTGCTATAAAGCTCTTGCTTAGCCACGATCACATACTGTTTCAATCTTCTAGCACAGAAGCAGATATAATGCTTCTGTTCAGTCATTTACAATACTCCTTTTAAGGACCATAAGAATCCAAAAAGTAGATAGGATTTAAAAAGGTGAACCCAAGACACATATTTCTTTTCATTAAAAATAATTTGAAGCAGCTTTAAATCCATTTCCTCTATCATTATGTTTTTTAAAGTTAACTGGCAACATTTTTACACCTTATAGCATATTTGAAGCATCTACTGAATTATTAAAAGTGGTATCTATAGAAGAGTTTACCTGCCATATTAATAACTTCCTAAACAGCAATATAAAATACTAGTCATTTTTTTCTTTGTGCATTAATGTTTATGCAAAACTTGATGTTATATAATTTAAGCAGAAATTAAAATGCATGCATTCATTTTAATTTTTGAAAACTGACTCAAATGAATAAGTGAAATGAAATAACCTTTAGAAAAACCAGTACATGAAACAGCATAATTTAATAAACTGTTAAATGAGTAGATATGGAGATAATTATAAATAAAATGGTTTAACCATTGCCCCGTGACAATGCAGTTAGGTATGGCAGGCACAACCTATAATATAGAGTGAAAGAAAAATTTCAGAAGAGTTTATGCAAACCCTAGGCTACTCTGGGGCAGTGTCTAGACAGAGACTCCTCTACGGTCCCAGAACTTATACCATGGAAATATATAAGGGCACAAATCATTCAGTGTGCTACTGATCCAGTCCAGTTGATGTTTGTTTCGTTTTATGCACAACTTTAATAATCTCTTCACCTCCATACTTAGGTTAGTATAATTTTTTCCTCTGCCTGTTTGCCTCTTACTTTTCCTTTTCTTCTTTTCTGTCTTAGATGTTCTTCCATCATCTTTTTTTTTTTACTTCTTTCCACCTCCCAACCTTGCATAACTAATTAACAAGCCCACTATTTGGCTTTCCATATTTTTTCCCTAGGGTCTTCCACTCTATGTTGCTCTGATAAGAAATAAATATTGAGTCTGGTGTGAGTGGCAGACAGTAAAATTCTGGAAATTTTAGGAGAGGTTTTGTTTTGCAGTGTTCCAAATCTTAACTTGGGTTTAGATGATGGCATCCATCTTTACATTTTAAATTATCTACTCAGTTTCCACTTCTTTATCCATTCTCATTTCTACTCTTAAATTTTAAATAATTATTTTTTAGTTCATAAAGAGTCCCCTGAATTTCTTCAACTCCCAGCTTGCCGGTAATTATTGACATCTGTGAGTAACATCAACTAAACTGCATGAATTCATGTATAATTATATTCTGTTGTCAAACTGCATATTAATTGTATGTGAATATACTTTTATGAACATTATTTGAAAAATTATGACAGATACTTAAGCAATTCCCTTTCTTATATAAAAATATTATAAAATCCATAGGAACTCAGAGGATGAAAAAAATTCTGACCTTGATTTGATGAGAAGATCATGAAAGTATTCCTCGAGGAGGAGTAAATGAAGCCAGGGTGAGTAATGATTTAGCAATAGTTAGCATAAATTATTTAAGACCATTCCAGAAAGCTAAAATAATGTGTACACTGACTTTGGTAGCAAACCTGCAGTTGTATGGAAAACTGCTGGTTCAGTTTTATAAATCTATAGCCAATGATGGGTGTATTGAAATGTTAAATTAGTAAAGCAGATTGTGGCAAGAATTTCCAGGGAGTTCACCTGTTTTTCCACTTATTAGGATGCACTCAATAATGAAAAAATAAGAGTAAAAAATGCAGGTTCATGATAATGGATATAACAATAGTTTATTAGTAAAAGAGAGAGAACTGATCTGCGTACCTGGAAAAAAAAAATCGAAAGAAGTCAAGAGTTTCATTTCTGTTGAGATTTGATCAAGCCATTGAATATCCTAGGGTTCCATTTATTCAACTCTGAAATTGAGATGGTAATATCAATACAGTCTGATATGTGATAAGGATTAAAGTACCTTATCACATATATAAGCTTATTATTTTATGTAAAGCTACTAAAAACAATAAAGCATCATGTGGAAGGAATGGGTTTCAGTGGTCTAGAACTGCTATGCGGAGCACAGAGAACACTAATATTTCCCTCTTCTAGTGAATCAATATCCAAGTTTTCCACAAATGAATAAAAGCCAAATATATATAATATATAAGTAAATTAAATAATGAACAGGTGATTCAAAACCAAAAAGCTAAAACAAGGTTTTTAAACATTAAATGTTTAACGTCATCTACCACTGAAGAATAAAAATTAAAGCACTGGTCTCTTTTTTCACCTCCTAAATAGGCCAAATCAGTTAAGGCTGAAATAATACTAATGGACGTGTAGAAAAGCAAAGACTTACATGCTTGTGAATGGTGTTAAACAATATAGACCATTTGCATGGCAATCCAAAATTTAAATACATATGCCTTTCAAGCCAGCAAGTCACCATTTAAGGAATTGCACAAGAAACTGTGGACTGTCCTTTGAAATCTGGGCTAGATTTAGGAGTGGGAGAATTTCCTTCTCTCTTTAAGGTTTTAATCTGTGCATGTGTTAATTTTATAAAAAAATAATATTTTTAATCAGAAAAAAAGAATAGGTGCTAAATCTAAAATTACCATAATGTATATTTTTGTTTTGTTTCATTTTGCTCTTGTTAATAGAATATATGCAGGCCATTCTTTTTTTATTTGAACTAATTCACTAGGTGGTATTTTCTCTGAGTCCAGTCCCATTAAATTGAGCTTTATAGACAATCATCTCTCTTCCTACTTTTATTACTGGTCATTTTGAATCTCACTGTTGGTTTGGATGAATTTCGCCTAAGAGGGAAATAATTCCAGCACTAAGCTTGATACAACCACCCTCATTCCCCGCTCAATGGGAAAAATACCACAGTTTCTGACAAGAAGCAATCATAAGTGATAATATCAGTTGCCCTAATTATCATGACTGTTGCATGCTGTGATGCAAATTAGAGATATCAATTTTAGCAACATGCTGAGTCTATCTTTAGTGATTGTTTACATCTTAAGATGAATCCAGATATCATAATATCTATGGATCAACGGAAACATAATTTATCAAATACATTCGATGTCTTACTTAAAAATCATTTATAACTTGGCCAATAATTCTAATCACAATTCTTTACTAGCTTTATGATAGACTTCCTAAAATCTAAGTTAAATAATGGCCCAATAATTTGCTTTCTTCTAAGTTCCTGGGTGTTTTGTTCTTTTTAAAATTGATAGAAATTATCTATTTTATGTTTTTATTTTCTTTCAATTTTCAGATATTTCTGCATACCTTTTCATCAATGAGCAAGACAGCAAAGCCACCCTCATTAAGTGGAGAATTTGAGAACAACAAGGGTGTATATAACTTTTCCTCTGTTTTCTTAATATGGACCTCGGATACAGATTTTGTGTTTTCGTGTCCAAGTACTTTCTGATGCAATCCAGTTATCTATTTACCTTGAAGGCAATGTGTTTGCTTGGAAATGTTATGATGGGGCACCTGGGTGGCTCAATCTGCTGAGCATGGTTGGTTTTGGCTCAGGTCATGATCTCATGGGTCTGCCTTGGGTTGGGTGCTCAACAGGGAGTCTGCTTGGAGATTCTCTCTCTCTGCCCCTCCCCTGCTCTTTCTTTCTCTCTGAAATAAATATACATTAAAAAAAAAAGAAGACATGTAAAGATATATTCAAATGGCATTAATCTTACTAAGAGCTTTTATAGTAGATGTTGGCAGAGCCAAGTACCTATCCCCTTGGTCATTATTTCTAGGTACATCAACTGGAATTCCAACTGGTGGCAGCTGCATGCATCCCTTTGCCTGAAAGCTTTTTTTTTTTTTTTTTTTTTTTTTTTTTTTAACAACAGGACCCCAATTTGTCCATACAAATGGCAAACCAGAACTGCTGTGGAATTAACACCATACTACCTAACCAATGACTAACAGGAAATGGTAGATAAACACTCTAACTTCTTTGGGTGATTTATCTGAAGAGTGTGTTCCATACTGGCTTCCCAAATTCCTAGTGGGATTAAACTTTGTTGCCCCCAGTGGTAACTTTCTTATTAATGCAATTTTGTTGGCCATCACAATCTTTACCTTGTAGCTGGGTTTCTAGAGATATTTCTGAATTAAATTACTCGCACCTGATATTTTCCTAAAAAAATGAATGTATCAAGTTTTAAATTATTTCGGATTCAGGTGTCTGAAAATGAATATGATTTAAGGACACTAAGGATTTTAAGAGTGAAATATTAGTAAAGTGCAGAAGATTGCAAAATATAATAGTGGAGTTAAACAGAGAAGACCCAATTCATTAGCCCAGTCTAACAAATTGATAACTTAATGAGTACCAAACTGCTGCAAAGAGGACCAGACCATGACCTCAAGAGGAATAACCCACTGCTTCATACTTCATTTCGTATGATTATCACTGCTCCATAATTCTTTGCCTTTCCCTTTGTGAAGCTATGTGGAGGAATGGGAAGAACGTTTTCCTGGAGTATTTGGAGAATATGGAGAAGAGGAGAATGTCTTTACCAACAGAGTGGTACAAGGCATATGCAACATTTTGACCTAAACATGGCCCTAGGCAGGCCATTTTGTTAGGGTGAGACTTCATTTAAACACATATTTGCAAATATACCATTTTCCCCATTAGATAATTTGCAATGATAAGGGTGATATTTCCTTGCTAAGATACATTTAAATGATTGGTTTTGAATTATTTTTATGATACAGGTTTTTCTTTCCTGCAACCTATGCCATTTCTTTCCTACACATTTAGCTCATGGAAGTGTATGTTACTGGATTTAAATATCACAGGGAGAAAAATACTAAACTAGTACTCTTCGTACATGTTTCCACTTGTTTAAAGTAAATGGACTTTCTTCTCATCTAGCTATTCAAGGAAGTAAAGGTTAGCATTCAATTATGATATTTTAGTAGAAAGACAACACAAACTAGCATTCGAGAATCTGAAATCCTGTGATATTTCAGTTACAGAATTAACTTTGGGAAACAGTGTATTACAAGAAGGAAAGCTACTGAAGATTCTTCTAAGCAACTATTATTTTCCCCAAAAGACTGAAAATAAGAGGCTCTGAAAAACACAAATTGCTGGAAGAACAGATTGCTCTGCACTTTTCTATATGGAGGTCCACCTCTATGCAAGACTGCTCACCCCACTCCCTATAGAGTTAGAAACCAAAGTTATGTGTATAGCATTCCCAGTACTCTAGAGCACAGGATGTTTTTGTCAGGAGCTACAGGAGGCGATGACGACCTTATAATATCCTGCTCTATAGTCTTCTCAGACTGCTAAACTCCTTCTTTTTAGTAAAAAGAAGGGGCACATGCACCCCAGTGTTCTTAGCAGCAATGTCCACAATAGCCAGACTGTGGAAGGAGCCGAGATGCCCTTCAACAGACAAATGGATAAAGACGATGTGGTCCATATATACAATGGAATATGACTCAGCCATCAGAAAGGATGAATACCCACCATTTCCATCGACATGGATGGAACTGGAGGGGATTATGCTAAGTGAAATGAGTCAAGCAGAGAAAGACAATTATCATATGTTTTCATTCATGGGGAACATCAGCAATAACACAGAAGACCATAGGGGAAGGGGGGACAATCTGAAGATGGAGAAATCAGAGAGAGATGAACCATGGGAGACTCTGGACTCTGGGAACCACACTGAGGGTTTCAGAGGGGAGGGGGTAACAGAGTGATGGGTACTAAGGAGGGCACATGTTGTGATGAGCGCTGGGTGCTATACGTAACTAATGAATTGGTGAGCACTACATCAAAAACTAATGATGAACTGTACAGTGGTTAACTGAACGTAATAAAAAAATCTGGTAGCCTTTGCGATGGGCATATTTTGAAAATAGTAATATATTTCCAAGGAAAATTACAGAATAACAAAGTGTCTGGAAAAAGTCTTTGTAAATTAAAATTCCAAGTGTCATGTGTCAGGCAATTTAAAATAAGGGTCACAGAATGATTAGTACAGTCATGTACGTACTGGACAGCCTAAAGATGGGTATCTTCACCATCTGTAATTTGCAACAAAAGAGGTCACCTAAGGCAAAACTAGCCTGTTGAAGATTTCACTTCCCCTGGCCTCCAAAAATATGACTGTGGTACTTTTGATTGGAGAGGAGATCACTCTCTTGGATCTTTAATTTTTAATTTATAAGAGTTGGATTATGGATTATACAGGTCTTTAAAATTAGTACAAGATTACTAAACATGAAGATGAGGGAATAAAATGTATTTCTATGTAAATTAATACAGAAAATATTCAAAAAGAAAGAGGAAAGGCAATTTTATTCAGTAGAAAGGGAGAAAAACTAAGAAAGAGTAGCAATCAAGTAAGTAAAAAAAAAATTGTTTTACACCAGATATCACAACTCCACAATTGATCAATGTACTCAGGCTATTAAAAAAAGAAAGTATAAAGTCTGGTAATAACATCCTCATTTCTGTAAGAATATGAGAAACACCTGGGCAAATGTTGTGATAATTTTCTCTAGCTCATGAGAAAAACATCATTTATCCACACAAGACAACAGATGATTCTTTTCTATTTCTCTATACACAGACAAAGTACTTAACAGTAATTATAAGGATGTCTCACTATTATTTTTCAATATTTGATAATTATATTCAGTTTCAAGGACTGAATGGGACTTGTATCCTCATCATTTAGTGAAATTAGATGACACTAATTTGGGTTTTAAGTGAAAAAATATATAACTACAGGAAAGTGAAGAAAAACATCCTTTAAGAAATGACGGAGGTTGACTTACAGTGTATTACAGATTTAGCAAATCAAATCTGTCCGACTATCCGATCATGCAATAAAATCCGAATTTTTAATTCCTTTTCTCACAATGGACACTTCATTTCTTTCTTCCCTTCTCCTGATATGCTTTGAGATATTGATACAACTCTTTCTCTTTTTCAGTTTTCTGGTCAAAGTTTACCTCTTCATAGAAGTCCTTAATATTACATCGAAAATAGGAGCTCATCATTTAACACCTTGCTTTACTCTTTTTTTTTTTTTTTCTTGCAGGAACTGTCTTCTGCTGTTTGTTAAAATTTTGTTAAGTACTTAATACTCAGTCTAGACCAGACATTGGCAAACTGTGGCTGTGGACCAAATTCAGCCCACCACCTGTTTCTTTACATAAAGTTTTGTTGGAAACAGCCAAGTTTGTTCATTAATGTAGTGTTTTTGTTTGTTTGTTTTGGCTAATCTAAGTTACAACAGCAGAGGTGAATGTTACAACAGAGATCAAATGGCCCACAAAACCTAAAATATTTACTGTCTGGCCTCTAGCAGACGTTTGCTGACCTATTGTTTCCTCTACTACACACTAATGACAGAGACTTGTGTCTTTGTAATCACTGTTGTATTTCCAAGACATTTGATAGGGCTGGTACTTAATTGGTGCTGAAACAGTTGAGAAAAATAAATGAAATTAATTATTAAATAAATGAGTATCTGAATAGGCCTAAAAAAATTGCCTGGCATATATAAATATCCAACAAATATTTGTGTAATAAAATGAAATAACTACTAAGCTGCAAATGTGAGATTCACAGTTTATACAATGATAGATACAATTATTATATATATACACACACACACATATAATCTTTAATATATTTATATATATTATATACTTCTGTGTATATTATACAGAACATAGTCTATATGTACAGACTATATATTTATATAAATCATGTACATATATGACATATATGTATCTATATGTACAGGTTATGTATACATACACAGTAAGTATATACATATATAATTTTACATTCTATGTATATACATATGTATATACCTATACATATACTAATACATTAGAATGATTCTCTCTGTGCCACTCATTTTTCCATACTTTGTATAAACTTCCTTAATGACCTGATTGCTTCAGGAATATAAGAAAACCATAATTTTATCTTAGAGTTATCGTATATGTTTATTTTTAATCCATATTGTGAAACTTTTTTTTTTTTAATTCAGTTGTTTCCTGGCTCGATTCTAGATTTTTATGTATTGACATAACCTCAACGCTTAGAATTTTGTTATACGTCTTTGAAAAGGGACACTTAATAACATTTGGGCTTAGTAAAAGTCTAATTTTTCAGTATCAAATTTTCCATTTTATATAATTTAAGAAGAATATTAAAACAAAATCTAGCAGTCATGTTATTGAGAAAGCTTGCATCATTTTATGGCTCTTTTTGAATGTATTATATTTTTATTTTTAATAGTTTTACCAACTTCTAAGACATGAATGTAGATGAGATCTGGTATTATATTTTAGGAAAGCTTTAGAAGAGGATGATAAATATGTTTTTCATGGGCTTGAACATATGGAATGGAAGGTGTCATTCATTTATACATTTTCCCTCTTTACAATGATTTAAAGGTAATGTTTCCACAAATATTTATATCCCCTTAAATTTTGCCTTTATATACACACACATATGTAAATGTATATATGTGCATGTGTGTATGTATATGTATATGCATGTATGTATATATGTGCATGTGTGTATATATGTGCATGTGTGTGTATATATGTGGATTGTGTATATATGTGCATGTGTGTATATATGTGCACGTGTGTATGTATATATACGTGTGCATGTGTATGTATATATATGTGCACGTGTATGTATATGTATATATGTGCAAGTGTGTATGTGTATGTGTGTGTGTATATGTGCACGTGTGTATGTGTATATATGAGCATGTGTGTATGTATATATATATGCACGTGTGTATGTATATGTATATATGTGCACGTGTGTATGTATATATGTGCATGTGTGTATATGTATATTTATGTGCATGTGCGTATGTATATGTGTATATATGTGCGTGTGCGTATGTATATGTGTATATATGTGCATGTG
>NC_048218.1:97559155-97607373 GCF_002007445.2 Ailuropoda melanoleuca
TTTATTTATTTATTTGACAGAGATAGAGACAGCCAGCGAGAGAGGGAACACAAGCAGGGGGAGTGGGAGAGGAAGAAGCAGGCTCATAGCAGAGGAGCCTGATGTGGGGCTCGATCCCATAACGCCGGGATCACGCCCTGAGCCGAAGGCAGACGCTTAACCCCTGTGCCACCCAGGCGCCCCCACTGTATCATTTCTAAGTCTTTGGAGAAATTGTTTATTTTTCACTCATAGTATCACTCTGAATCAAATAATATTAATAATAATAATATAGTTTTTTATGTCATGTTCACAATTTAAAGGAATAAGCATTAACTTACCATAACATATTTATAAAATTATAGTATAGTCCCAACATGTACATAAGCTGGCAGATAATGATAAAAGTATACCATCAAGGGAAAATAATAATGAGTAATTTTGACATTTCTTTAGAATTTAGTTCTAGTAATATTTAGCATTTCTAAGCTAATCGGATAGGTTTGAAATATAATGAGTAGCAAGAAAGATCAGAAATCAATTTTTAAGTCAAAATACAGTTTAATATTTTCAAAACCTATACTTGGTTAGTTGAGGATTGTCAGAAGATTCATTGGGTGACTCTGAGTTGGAAAAAAAAAATCCATACACTCCAAAAGTTTTAACAAAATTTAGAAGACTGATTTGGAGTGATATTTATCAATCTGTATATATTTGAAATATTAGCAATTTTTAGGAAAAAGAGATTCCATTTTATATAGAAACAGTGGTAGGATTAATATAACTTCCCTTTAAATGTGGTGTAGAGATTTCATTTCTTAATTTGCAAAATTCACTCTCTCCACATTGAAAAAACAAATGTTTTTGTCCATAAAGAACAATCACCCACAAAGTTGGTACGGTGCGTGTTTCATTCTTTCCCCCTTAAGAAAATTATACGCAAGAAGGAATACATATTATAAAGTTAAATGAAATGGGAATATAATTATTTCTTTAAAGATTTATTTATTTATTTTTATTTATTTATTTATTTATTTATTTATTTATTTGAGAGAGAGAGAGAATGAGCAGGGGCAGGGGAGAGGGAGAAGCAGGCTTCTTGCTGAGCAGGGAGCCCAATGCGGGGCTCGATCCCAGGACCCTGAACTGAAGCCAGATGCTTAACCGTCTGAATGTCTTGGGAATATAATTATTTGTGTAGTAAACAAATTATTACAGAAGTGAGTTTATGAAGAAAAAGAACCTTATTTAGAGTAAAGGTCAAATCTCCCTTACAATCGGTCTATTGTATATAGGATCAATTTGAAAATTTTAGCATAGTTATACAAATGTATACAAATATAAAAATATATATTAAGAATCATCAGAAGTAACTAAGAGTACAAAATGATAAGTTATAATGTAAAGATATGAATAAAAGTGATTTAAAGAAGATGAACAATACTCGTTAACGGTTTCAGTGAATATTAAAGATTATAGAGAACAGTATGTATCAGTCAGGGTCCTTTTAGGACAATAAAATCACATAATAATTTGAATAAGAAACTTGAATGTTGGTAATTATTATAATAGGTGATTGCATATAAAAAGGTAACAAAAATGCTAAAAAAATATTCTAGGTCTAAGAGAGATTATTCAAGAAAAGAATAAATTCGGCAGAGTTTCTCCCAAGGTTGGCTTCAGATGGCAGGAGAAGGTGTGGTTGCAACTCATAGGATGGAGGAGAAATGTGTTGAGTTTTCCTGCCAGAGCTGTCCTAAAGTCTGTAGGCCAAGAATGGCACATAAAAAACTGCAGACCAGACCTAGAGAGCTCAAAGCCTCTCCGAGGGCTATCTGTGGATGTAAGCTGGTGAGCAGAAAGTATCCATAAGCTGAAAATGCCCTGTGAGGTATAGGAGGAAATACAAATGGCCAGTAAATAGAAGAAAAGATGCTCAAGTATGACAGAAATTAGGGAAATACAAATTAAAGCTGAATAGGATAAGACTTGAAATCTAATATATTGTCCAAAGTAAAAATCTAAAAATACAGTTTAACTAAAGTAATTCTGACACACAATCTTGGTAAGACTATAAATTGATATAACCTCTTTTTAATTTGGCTTTATCTACTATATTTGAATATTTTCATAATCTACCATTTAGTAGCTCAAATATATGTTGGTTTGGATCCTCCAAAGCTGACATCAAAGGAAGATTCAACACGAAAAAATTGTATTAGAGCAAATGCCTATGTGGGCGAAAAAGTCCTTCAGCCAAATGTAACCATCTAAGGAATCCCACCTCTTCTCAAAGAAGCCTGCATGAATGTCCCTGCTGTATGTACTCCATCGCTGGCTGGGAGCAGTCCACAGAAACCACGTCAAGTAAACATGAGGGCAGATTTTATGGAGCAGCTACCTGGTCAATTACATTCCCCATAGTTGGAGCTCTAACGGATATTTTAATGACCACCACAGTCCACTACTGTGCCGTACACATCTATTTCCCATTCAGGCTTGTGGTACAGTTCTTCCATGGTTCCCATGTGCCTTTTGCCTGAATTATGGTCCCCATCACCTCAGCGGATCTCTGCACTATATCTAGTACTGATCATCTCCCCCAACCACTGTCCATTCTGATTTCCCGTTACTGTGAAGTGTCACTTAGGCAGGTCAAGCTTGTCTTTGTTCTAAACCTCCATTTGCTTAAACCTCAATATTTAACACCTGCTCAGGTCAGGCTGCTGTACAAGTCCCTTCACAGTTCAAATACATCATGGGAGCATCAGGGGCTCTTTAATTGGATTACCTGGGCTGCACACATATTCCTGCTCATTGCCATTGTGTAAAAGCAGCCCTACCTCCTTTGCCAGTATGGTGACTCTTCTTTTCACCTGCCAGTACTTGGGCAAAGTTTAAAATCTTTTGACAGTACTTGTAACAGGTAATCCACTGATACCCTTTTTTGTTTTCTGGCAAGAGTACACCCCTCTGTGAGGACCAGTACTTCTGGATTTTCAGAGCTCAGATTTGTGGTAGTGGAGTGTACAGTTACCATCTGAGTCACTGCAAGGGATAGTGATCGGAGCCACTCTTACTTCACATTAAGGGTCAGAAGCCCATATAATCTTCCTTTGAGAACATAGCACCATATTGGGGTTTCTGGATAGTGCAGTACATGGTCTGACCAGTAGATCCCATGGTTGTGCCTATACTTGTGTACCCTTTTTCTTGAAGCAGGATTCCAGGCTGGAGATTATGTGTGGAGCATTCATTGCTTATGTATCTGGCATTACATAAGCCCCAAAGAGCTATATCTGAGACTTTATTAATATAAGGTAACACTGATAAAAATATCAGACATAGAGCTGAAATCAGGCTTACTCCCTGGTAAGTTTGGGTAATACATACACCTTTTTCCCTCGACTCATCTGGTTTCTCTAAAAGGCAGACTGGTGAGTTAAACGGAAATCTGATAAAAACCACCATTTCTGGTATTTTTTTAGAAGGTACCTCAATTTAAATTTGTTGAGATATATTCTCATGATTATTTTGGAGTTCAAAGTTTTGGGGAAGAATTTTAGAGAGATGATGAGATGCTCTCCTCATCTCATCAAATCAGGGGGAATGTAATATCAACATGGTTTATGATTCATGCCATTAATCTTAATTATTTGGATAAGGTGATGTCTGACAAGTTTCTCTACAGTAAAAGTACTATTTTTTCTTATTTTCATACTGTGTTGTTGTAACTTAGGTGCTAAAACAAGGCTACAATCAAAGGGAAGGAAATTAAACTCCATATCTTGGAGGGAGGAGTATCAAAGACTCTGAAGATGTATGCTACAATCATTATAGTAATTAATAAGTGATCTGGAGGAGATACCTTGAAGGTATGCAAATATTCTGTTTTTCTGCAAAGTTCAGCATGCTAATTTCATCATTCAATGGATGTTGTATATAGCAATTAATTTTGTGGTGTTAATGGTGATTTTCTACTTCCTACATTCCTTCTACATTTACAAATCAGAATTCTATTAGGAAGATTTGTTTCTTCTCTCCCATACATTCGATCATTTATTTAATCACTTTTATTTATGTAACACTGCAATAATTTTATATTACTGAATAGAAAATGTCTACAAATTTAAACGTTTTAAAATAACATACATCTATGGGCTCATGGTTCTGTAGGTCAGAACTCTGACAAGGTATGACTAGGTTCTCTATCCAGAGAACCACAAGGTCAAAATCAAAATGTCAACCAGGCTAAATTCTCCTCAAAACAAGAGAAAAAAAAATCTATTTCCAAACTCATTCTTCTTGTTACAAGAATCCAGTTCCTGTGGTTATAGAATGGAGGTCTCCCTTTCTTTGCTGGTTGTCAGATGGAGGCTATTCTCATCTAGAGACCACTCTCAGATCCTACCAGCATGACCCCCAATAGGCAATTCACAGTGTGAATGTTTGCTTTCTTCTGGACAGATTTCTCAGACTTTCTCTTCAGTCCCCAGTGATTGAGCACTCTCTAATGTAAGGGGCTTATGTGATTATGTCAGGCCTATTTGGATAATCTCCCTTTCTTAAGGTTAATGTTACCATATAACATGGCCTAGTCATGGGAGGGATATCCATTATGGTCGCTATCCTGGAAATTATACAGGCTATGTACACCAGGAGGACTGAAAATCTTGGAAAGCATCTTACATTCGGCCTTTAAAAGGATGATCCCATGGGTATTTATTCTTTGGGTTAAAATCCAGTATTATCATCAATTATTTTGTTGCTCTATTTGCACCAGATTTGGTTACTGAAAGCTCTTTGAGGTTGGTTGTTGTATTGTTTTGACATACCCCGTCCATTTTTTTTTTCAGCACTCCTTCACTTTCTGACACTGCAAGAGGCTCCAGGTTCATCTCATATATTCCCTAGCCAACATTAGAATATGCTGTTTCACTAATGAGACCTGGTTCCTTTTACCAGAGAATTTTATTTAGAAAATAATATCTGGGTGGTGGGTGTACTTGTTGCTACTGGGATGTCTTTGTTTTTAAGACCTCTCAAATGGCAGAGCAAGAAAATATTTTTTACAGACTAACCTATGCATATGTATTTATCCACCTATCTACCTATCTCTCTATAATCTATGAATCACACGTCTATCTATATATCGGTATTAAGCTGAACATGAATTCATGCTATCAACAAACCAGAAGGTGCGCTCTCACTGGGAACCAAATCTACCAACATCTTGATCTTGGACTTCCCAGGCTTCAGAACAGTTAGAAATAAATTTATATTGTTTAAGCCACTTAGTCTATAGTATTTTGTTATGGAAACCTCAGCTAAGATAGAAGTTGAACATCTTTTCATATGCTTATTTTCTACTTGTGTACCTTCTTTGAAGAGTTGTCTGTTTATACTGTTTCCCCAATTTTTTATTGGGTTGTCTTACTTAATAGTTTTAAGGATTTTTTTTTTTGTATATTTTGGATATGATTCCTTGTTGGTTATTTTTTTCAAATATGTTTTTTTTCTTTCTATAGCTTGGCTTCTCATTCTATTAATGGTCTTTTACAAAACAGAAATTTTCAATTTTAATAAAGTCTAACATATCAGTTTTTTCTCTCATTGATTATGCTTTTGGTGTAAATTTAAAAATGAATCACCAAACCTAAGTTCATAGAGATTTTCTTCTTTGTTTTCTTCTAGATGCACTATATTTTTAAATTTTAGATGCAAGTTTATGAAAGTTTTGAGTTTAATTTTGTATAAAATGTGAGCCTGTGTAGAACTTTTCTTGTTTTGTTTACATATGGACTGCTAAATGTTTCAGGAAAATGTATTGAAAAGACCATCTTATCTCTTTTGAACTGACAGTCGAAATCTGGTCTAAAATCAGTTGACTATGTTTGTGTGCATCTATTCCTGTGCTTGCCGTCCGTTCCATTCACTTATAGGTCTATTCCTCCCAGTATGCTGTCTCAGTTACTGTGGATTTATAGTAATTCCATTAGTCAGGTAGTGTGAGTACTCCAACTCTGTTCTTCTTCCTCGTCTTCTCCTTCCTTCCTCCTCCTCCTTCTTCTCTCTTATCTTTCTTCTAATTTTAGAATGATTCTGACTATTCTAATCCATTTGCCTTTTCATATTAATATTAGAACATTTTGTCAATACCTATAACTAGCCAACTGGGGTTTTGACTGAAATTACCTTGAATTTATAGATCAAATTGGGAGGAACTGAAATCTTAACAAAACTGAATTTTGTAATCCATAAACATGGATATCTCTTCATTCATTTAAATCATTTATTCTTTTTCATCAGTGTTTTATAGTTTTCCATATATAAAACCTATACATAACTTGTTAGGTTAAAACCTAAATATTGCATTTTTGTTGTTGTTGCTATGTAAGTGGTATTGCTTTTTTTTAAATTTACAATTTTGTTTTTCAGGCTGGTATATAAGAAAACAATTGACTCATATATTGAGCCTTGTACTCTTCTCCCTTGTGATACTTACTGGTAGTTCTAGGAAATTTTTAGAGATTCTTAGAGGTTTTCTACATAGGCAACAATGCCATCTGGAAATAAAAACGTTTTGTTTCTTCTTTCCAATACAGATACACTTTAGTTCTTTACTTGTCTCATTTAGTCACTCACTATAACTTACAGTAGGATGTTGAATAGTTGTGGTACGATAAGGTAACAGCCTTGTTGTTTATCTTAAGAGAAAAACACTCAATATCCCACCTTTAACTATGATGTTAGCTGAATTTTTTGTAGATGTTCTTTATCAAGTTGAGAAATTTCCTATTACGGTTTTCTGAGGGTTTATGTCATCCCTATGTGTTGGATTTTGCCAGTGTGCTTTCTGCATTACTTGATATTTCATTATTCTTCTTTAGACTGACGATCTAGTGGATTATACTGATTAAATTTCAAAAGCTGAAATGGCCTTGCCTAGCCATAATAAAGCCACTTGGTTGTGGTATACAGATCTCTTTAAATATTGTTAAATTTGGTTTGTATCTATATTCACGAGAAATACTAGTCTGTAGTTTTCATGACTATTTGGTTTTGGTATTAGTGTAATGACAGCCTCATAGAATAAGTTAGGAAGTGTTATATCTGCTTCTATTTTTTATAAGAGATTATGGAAATTGGTATTGCTTAACTTGGTGCTTTCCGGCTTGAGAGGGTTTTATTTATTCCATTACTTTTTTTTTTAAGTTTATTTATTTATTTTAGAGAAAGGGAAAGAGATTGCATGAGCAGGGAAGAGGGGAGGCAGAGGGAGGGGGAGAGAGAAAATCTAAAGCAGACTCCAAGCTCAACGTGGAGCCCGATAGAGAGCTTGATCCCAAGACCCTGAGATCATGAGTCAGAAACCAAGAGTCAGACATTTAACCAACTGAGCTACCCAGGCGTCCTGATTCCATTTCTTTAATAGATACAGGGCATATGGTATTTTTCTCCATCCTTTTAATTTTAATTTATCTATATGTTTATACTTTAAATGTATCTCTTGCAAATAGAACATATTTGAGTATTGCTTCTCACAACTTCTTTTACAACTGCTTTTAAAGAGATCGTATCATCTTTCTAGCTTTCTATTCCATTTTTTTTTCTGTTTTCTTTTCCTACTTTTCTGTCTTCTCTAGGTTTAATTGATTAATTTTATTACTCTATTTTATCTCCTCTATTGATTTAGTGTTTTTTTTTTAAGATTTTATTTATTTATTTGACAGAGATAGAGACAGCCAGCGAGAGACGGAACACAAGCAGGGGGAGTGGGAGAGGAAGAAGCAGGCTCATAGCGGAGGAGCTTGATGTGGGGCTCGATCCCATAACGCCGGATCACGCCCTGAGCCGAAGGCAGATGCTTAACCGCTGTGCCACCCAGGCGCCCCTGATTTAGTGTTTATACCTATGTTTAAAAACTTTTGCAGTTGCCTTAGAATTCATAATATACATTTAATTGTTCTAAGACTAGCTTCAAATAATATTAACCTGCTTCACACATAGTCTAAGAATCTTATATTCCCAAATTCTACTTTCTATTCTTATTGGCCTCATTTCCCTCTTAACGGCTATAAAAACATGCTACAGGTGCCTGGATGGCTCAGTGGGTTAAGTGTTCAACTCTAGATTTCAGCTTAGGTCATGATCTCAGGGCCCTGAGAGTGATTGGCTGTGAACTCAACAGGGAGTCTACCTCTCTCTCCCTCTCTCTTTCCCTCTGCCCTCCCCCGCTCATGCTCTCTCTCTTTCTTTAAAATAAATAAATAAATCTTTATAGAAACATAAAAAATTAAAAGAAAATTAAAATGCACTACACTGTTATTTCAGATACTTTTAGTAATTAATACACTGTCTTTGTCTCCTCATTTAGGTTAGGGTCTTTCATCTCTGTCACTCCTCAGAGAGGAACTGTTTCTAGCCTTATTAGCTGTATTCCACTGTTATTTTTTTTTTTTTAAGCTTATTAGGATTATGTTTTGGCCTAGGGCAGGAAGGGGATGGGTTTTCTTTGGTGGTGCATTTGGGTCTCAGGCTTCCTAGGTACTTTGAACCCAATTATCAAGTGTATGCCTTTCACAAATAGCACTGTCCTTCCTTCATGTGTAACACTGCACCCAGCATAGATTCCTCCCCCTTTCCCACCTGTAGTGGGTTTCTACTCTGCACCCAGGCTATATTTTTTGCTTTTGTTTTTGCTCTTTCCTCTGCAGATGAAGGCTCTCCTCAATGAAACAGAAGGGGAGATGGTTTCAGGCAAAATTCTTATGGGCATATTATCTGGGAACATTTACAATAGTAGAATTTTAAATTTGTAACAAATAATGTTTTCTAGCCATTAGATTAAAAGTATAGGTTGCAGTACTAAGTACAAGGGCTATTTTATGAAGCTATAAATCCAGGAATTAATAAACAAGATAATGTTCACTACTAATGGTCAATTAGTCTATTATTTTCCCCAGCCAGTTAAATGCCTAAAACAAATGTAACTTAGCTTGTTTCTTTCTGTTCTTATAAAACAGTAATAATCTCTAAAGATAGAAATTAGTCAAAGCCTAAGTACATCCTTCATATGTATGAATTTTCAGTTTCGTGGCATTTTAGTTAAAAATTAACAAGTAATACTGATTGTTTTATTAGGAGAAAAAATGTTTCCCCATGTTCTAGTTGAAGTCAAGAATTGGAGTGATTTATCTTAATACATTTATTATGCACATCTTGAGCTATAACTGTTTTTCATTGTTTTGATTAATTCATACTTACCTTTCTAATTTTATAGAGATTAAGAAGAAATTTAAAAATTCCTAAACATTGACACAATTAGAATGACTATATTATTTATTCTATTGTAGAGTGGCCTCTCAATATAAATAAGAGACTACTTAGGATATACTGGAAGAAAGACAAATAGGTGGCAGCTAAATGACAAGATATCAACAGATGGCACTTATTTTCAAGACAGAGTTGAAGTAACTAGGTAAAATATTTGACAGCTTAAAAAACATATAGAAAGGTTTATTTTTTCCCCCTCTGCTGACAATGAGTTTTATCAAAATCCTGAAAAGTGAAGATAGATTTTTTTCTCCTTCTTTTTTGGAAGAAGAAGCATTGATTTTTGTAAGTACCTTAAAGTTAATGAAGATGACAATTTAAAGGTTCAGTTCATAAATGTATCCAAATGCGTCTAGCAAACTTTTCCATATGTGATGGTGGTCTTTTATGACTTTTGGTGACTTTGCTAATAATAATAAGCCTTGTTCACAACCTGGCGGTGCAAAGGGAGTGAACAATAACAAAGTGGCACATAGGCTATAAATATAATACTTTATAAATGATAATGGAATTAAAAGGGAATTCTTGTCTCACCTAATAAGATTAAATGTCTATTTGAAAATGAAAACCAAATACTGTGGTCTTCTATTCGCCTTTAATAAATCCAGCAATCCTTACATAATACAAGCTTGTTTTTGAAAAACATACTACTTTTGCCTTGGGTATTGAAAGACCGATGTTTATACTAAAGAATTGGCAATGTTTTGCAAAACAACATATGAAATGATTTGAATCCTAAAGCAACTCATTTCCTTCATGTGACAGGCAGAGATCAGCATATGCTAAACTTTTTTTTCTTACCAACAAGTACCTTACTGCTTATCTTTACAATTTTCTGCCTCATATACTTTTGTAAAAACTTGATAAAGAGTTTTATTGGTGATTCACGTTGTTTGTCAACACGAGGAACTACTGTTGTTAGGTACCTTCAAGTAAGGCTAGTGTAGTTTTGTTTTTTTTATAAATAGGGTTTTGTATATTTAGTATATTTAGTCAAGGTGTAAAATAGTAATTCTACCGGAATAATGATGCCATATTGTTCAAAATCGTACAAAGTTAATTTTGAGAGCACATGAAATAGTCAAATATGTATTTCACTTCAAATAATCTCATTGAATTTTCCATTTATAATACTTATTTGTAATTCTGTTTTCTTTAATCAGAAACAAGATCTCTTATTTAAGTACTATTTTTAAATTTTAAAAGTACACATAAAAAAGAATTTGATACAAGATGTCCTTTACTAACCCTAACATTTTTCCTAGTTTGATTAAATATAAACCATGACTACATTTTTCTCCATTTAAAAAAGTGAAAAGAGGAAAGGACTGAATTTTTAAAATAGCAGAAAGTGTATTCCCTGGGGCAAGAGTTCTTTTTGTGGAAGAATCAAATTCCACTGTGTTCAGTGTTCTATGTTCAATTTTGCTATGGCATTTGAAGCAATTAACCTGAAATGTGGGAAACTGATAGCTAGGACATCCAGGCATATGACAGTTTGAGCTTATACAGAATGGCCCCCTCCCAGGCATATCAAAAATACACAAAAAACACATAGAAATTTAAAGTAAAACTTAAAAAAATAACATCATACACACAGAGAGAGAGGGACAGGTTTAACTGAGGTTTCAAGTACTGTTTTTTAACGAGAGGATGGTGACCTATCAGTGATTACTGAAATCAAGCTGCTGGGTTGTATCAGGAAAAAATATACGAATATTAGAATTAGGTAAAAAAACAAAACAAAACAAAAAAAAAAACAAAAAAAGCAGGTAGATGACTCTCACTGTAGAGACTGGATTGAAAATTTGTTGAGGTTTTATTGACTACAGTATTTTCTAATAGAAATTTTTTTTTTTTTAAAGATTTATTTATTTATTTATTTGACAGAGAGAGACAGCCAGCGAGAGAGGGAACACAGGCAGGGGGAGTGGGAGAGGAAGAAGCAGGCTCATAGCGGAGGAGCCTGATGTGGGGCTCGATCCCATAATGCCGGGATCACGCCCTGAGCCGAAGGCCGACGCCCAATGACTGCGCCACCCAGGTGCCCCTCTAATAGAAATTCTGCATAGATGTTAATTTGTAGATTTTTATTTGGGAAAGATGGGAATAATTGATTCCACTAGATGTAATGCACCAAGAGTTACACTTTGTTGCCATGTAGGTCACTGATCAGTTTGTATCTTACTCTGTGATTCTATCCTAACATTCCTTTATAAAAATTCATATTCATAGTTTCTAAAATTCCTGTTTAAACCTGTCTTTTTTTTAAAGATTTAGTTATTTATTTGAGAGAGAACATGAGTGGGAGTGGGGGAGGAATAGAGGGAGAGGGAGAAGCAGGCTCTGCACTGAGTGGGGAGCCTGACATGGGGCTCCATCCCAAAACCTGGAGATCGTGACCTGAGCTGAAGGCAGACGCTCAACTAACTGAACCACCCACATGCCTCTAAGCCTGTCTTAATAGCTTACTAGCTCCTTATAAATAGGCTAAATAAAATCGTTGAAGCATGATTATTTTTTGTTGGAATGAGTGCTATTTTTGTTCACCTTCTGGAAATTATACTTGAAGAGCTTTAAGTAGCATTAATCAGAATGAATCTTCTATAACAAAGGTAAGTTGTATTTTTAGAAACATTCAGTTTGTATGTGTGTACCAGATTATAATAAAAATGAGAATTTTTTTTCCAGTCACGGTTCTATGGTCTAGGGTTTGTGTTGTTAATATCCATCAAAATATTTTAAAAAATATTGGCAGAGTTGAAAACTAAGCCCCTTGCCAAAAGATAAAAACATAAAAAAGTTTTATTTTCTGTGAAACCAGACTAGAAAAATCTCTTCCTAAACTGTCCCAACAAAGCAGAAATGTACTTTTTCATACATCCAAGCCATGCGTGAGAAAAAAGAGCCACTAAGAAAGATTTAAAACACAAGCTTAAATTATGAAAGTGCATAGAGAGTTCCAAATTTTTGCTACATGGTTACGTAGGAACCCCAACCACAGAAATGAACATATACTGGATTTGGTCTTGAAACTTCCCCTGAAAAAGCAAATTCAAAACTACTCTGTAGGCATATATACGTAAGAGCCTGCCTGGCCCAAGAAAAAAACTAGTTTACAATAGAAAAGTTAAAAGTGCTTACTAAACAAATTATTTTAAAAGAAATTCAATATTAAAAAGTTTTTTTTTAAAAATAAGACTAGATTCATTATGTAAAATTAAGGCATTGTTTTGTAGAAATCCCTATAATTAGAATCACACTAGCCTATGTTACTTTGCATCATCATTTAGTGCAAATGGAATCCTTTAGTAAATATTCTATCTTAAATTCTACAAAAAAGAAAACATGTTACACTTTAGCAGTCTACAATTGCCGAAGCGCTTAAGAGCTAATGGTATATTTGTACTAGCTTGCTTGACCCGCTAAAAAGCATTTTCAAACTAACGATCTGAGGAGTAAACATGTCAATATAAAATCATTATTTTCTTCCTTCACTTAAAAGACCATTTTCTTGGACAATTACAATATTTGGGCTTACAATATAAAATGAATGTAACTTTTTTTTTTTTTTTTTGTTAATACTAAAAAATATCGGGAAATAGTTCCTGTCCCACAAACTGAATTCTGGTGATTATTGTCCATGGGTTAATATCAAATCTTTCAAGTGCCTGCATCATTTTATGCTTTTCCTTTATATTTATATGAGAAGCATGTGGAGGGACATTTGGTTTCTCTGTACTGAATTTACTCTAGGAATTTAGTACTATTAAGTGCTATTAATTTCACATTTCGTGCTAACTCATAAAAATATGATTTTACTCAAAATAATATAGTTTAAATTGGAGGATACTTGGAATTACTTAATTTTTTCAACAATTTTTTCATTATAATATTCACGTGAAAAATAAAAATAATAAGAATAACAAGATAAAATAAAATTTCTCATTTCTTTACTTACTCTTTCTTAGTATGACAATCACTAGTAACTGCATAGAAATATGTAAATGAACCAATTTGGGTTTTAGGGCAAAACATGGTTATGCAAATGTTAATTATAATATTAGAAGTCTTCTCTAAACTCAATGTTTTAGTTTAGGTATAAATTGAGAAGTGTGTTTATCACACTGGCCAAGGAATGCTTAAGCTGAATCTTCTATGAATTACCATGACTGATACTACAGGAACCTTACCTGCTGTGTTGATATAACCTTAGTAAAATCCTTCTGAAACAATAAATCTTCCAAGGCAACTATAATATAAAGCAATCCTATTGTAAATATCTTGAAGATAAAATTATTTTAAATATCTCTGGACTCTTAAGTGTTAGCATATGCCCTCACCAACTATTAAGATAAAGTAGCCACAAAGAGCCAGACTATGTTTGAGGTTCATTGTCCTAGTTCTACTGTCACAGGTAGGGGTGAACACTTTTGGGGATATGACTAGCAGTGGGTGCCAGATTTTAGCAGGCATCATAATCTGAAGGATTATATGCAGAGTTGTGATTTCACCTGAAGAACAAGGTAAGGAAAGAATAGGGCAACAAATTTGATATGACAACCTTAAAATATACTGATTAAAAAGTCTAGGAATCAAGTTTAGATGATAAAATTGAAAGCAGGAGTCAGGACCAATAGAAAAGCAATGGAAAAAATCTTAAAATAACTAAGAAACGCTGTCTCTTCCAGCATATTTGAAATAGCCTGCACTGACCTCAATTGTTGCCAGTGTGGTGTTGCTCCACCATGAATAAAAAAAGAGATACGAAATAAAGATAAATATTTTTATACATTTATTCAGAAAATAAATTTATATGTGAACTTAAAACTTACTTGATTCTTGGGGAAATATTAAAGGATTTAAGATTAAGAATAAGACGAATAACTGGGAGGCACTGATTCTTGAATGAAAGTAGAGGTAAAGGATAACACGAGGGAATTTTTTGGAGAGATGGAATGTTCTGTATACTGACTGGGTGGTGACGTGTTAAAATCCATTGTACTGTACAGCAAAACAATCAATATTATGGTATGTTACTTTAAAACATAAAATATGAAACGGGTAAAAGAAATGTGTCACATTATCTTCAGTGTAATAACAGTAAGAATGAGAGCAACAATAAGTTTTCCCAATAGAAATAATGGATCCTAGTATAAAAGGCAATGGCAGCTTTAAAAAATATCATCTCACAGTTCTTGAAAGTTTTGCTTTGACTTTTTTTTTCTCTCTTTTTATGTTTAAGTTTGGTAGGCTTCTCATGACATACATTCAAGTTCACTGATTTTTCCTCTGCTGTGTCCAGTCTATTGTTTAGCCCTTCAAAGTCATTCTTCACTTCTATTACAGTACTTTTTGTTTCTAGAATTTCTTTTAAATATTTTCTTAGAGTTCCATATCTATACTTACCATCTCTTCTTGCATGGTCAAACTTTTCCATCTTAGCTTTTAGCATAGTAATCATAGTTATTTTAACTTCCCTATCTGCTTATTCCAAAATCTCTCTCATATATGAGTCTCATTCTGGATTTGTCTCTTCAAAGTCTATTTTTTCTTGCCTTTTTGCATACATTATAATATTTTTATTGAAAAACAAACGTGTTGTATTGAGTAGTAGGGACTGAGTTATATGTCTTTAGTATGAGGATTTATGTTAATTGGGCTAGAAGTTGAGAGTTGTTTAATTTTTTCCATAGCTATATATGCCAGGGTTTCAAGTTCCTTTAGTGTCTTTGTTTTTTGTCTTCCATTTTGACATTGGCTCTTTCCTATGTACTCCCTTTTCTGGAGAGTTTGTGTCTAGCAGCTCTCTCTGCTGTAACACATTATTATACTGCGGATTTGTTGTTATAGCGGTAAGGTGCAGGGAGGAGGGGTGTTCTCTATTTGTCTGACTACTTCTCAGCCTTTTGGTGAGTCTCAGGGGTGCGGCCCTCACAAATGCTACTTTCTTTTATCAAAAGTACAGCTTTTAACTAAACCCTGGAGTTCACCTTTCTCTGGCTGCAGCATCCCTAATCTATTTTCTTAAGAATATTTTCTCAGAATAGCGTAATTAAGTTGCAAATCAATAACAAAAAGATTGTTAAGATCTCTAAAAAAATTAAAATGCAATGTAACATATCGAAACCTGGGGAATTTAGTTGAAGCAGTACTTAAAAGGAAATATACAATTTCTGGGACACCTGGGTGGCTTAGTAGGTGAAGCGTCTCACTTCAGCTCAGGTCATGATCTCAGGGAGCCCTGTGTTGGACTCCGTGTTCAGCGGGGAGTCTTGCTTGTCCCTTACCCTCTTCCCCTTTCCCTGCTCATGCTCTCCTTCTTTCACTCTCAAATAAATAAATAAAATCTTTGAAAAAAAAGAGGAAATATACAATCTTTATATAATTAAAAAAGAAGGTGAAAAGCAATGATAAATATGCAACTATCTCAAAAATCAAATCAGATCAAAGAAGAAAGTAGGAACTAATAATGAAAAGTAAGAAATAAATGAAAACTGGGAAAACTACAGCAATAGATAGATGGATGATAGCGAGGTAGAAGGATTAGACAGATATTTTTTCTTTAAGTTTTCAGGGCAAAACATTGTTAGAAAAAATATGCATGAAAAACAGTACTTATAATTTCAATTAAATATATATAATATTGTTGAGTCCAAGCATGAATTTAAAAACATAGACATAAAACTCTGCACTTGCTTAGGTGAACTACACATGAAATAATTAGGTTAATTTTAAAAGGGAATAGCAAACATTCTGGATTTATGAAAGAAACATAATTATAAGCAACACAGAGTACATTTTTTGGACGACCTATAGTCTTAGCATTATTAATATGCTGCCTTTTAGCTCTACATGCATATTTACATGTTCAGTCCTGAATATTTGAATTGACTTTCACTCTTTAGAATAAACCACTGGACTTTAAATTACATTAATTAAATCAATGGGTTTTAAAAATCAATTACTTCCACATCTGCTATCTATTTTTATTCAAACTACCATTATTTTTAGAAGACAAGAATTCTGACTGTCCTAAGCAACACTGTTATCAGCTAAAGAAATTATCATTCATAGAAATATAACAGTTGTGAGCTAAAAAAATCAGATCTATAACACATCTAATCAAGTTTCTTAATATTATTATTTTTATAGATTAACAGTTTTGAATTACTGATGACAAAACCAAATAAAATCTACACTGCCTTACTCAATAGGTGTGTTTGAATTTGTGTTTGAAAACAGAGTCTCTGTTTTAGAATGGCAATAGAAGATACATGATCTAAACTAGTATATAAACTTACCCAATGATTTTGATGAAATATTTTTAGAAAATAAAAAATACCTCCTCAAAAAATTTAAGAAAAATTCATTTTGTTGTGTAGGACTTAAAAAGACAAAAAAAAAATGTTATTTTTAAACCAAATCTAATTTAAAGAAAAATTGTTATTTTTAAGCCAAACCTAACTTTTTTTTTTTAGGGATTTATTTATTTATTGAGGGGAGGGGAAGGGCAGAGGGAAAGGGAGAGAGAGTCTTTTTTTTTAAGCAGACTCTGTGCTGCGTGTGGAGTCCAACCCAGTCTCACAATCCTGAGATTATGACCTGAGGTGAAACCAAGAGTTGGTCACTTGACTGCACCACCCAGGTGCCCCCAAATCTAATTTTTTAATGCTCTAATATTGGTGAAGATTCAACTAAGAAAAAAAGAATAGAATAAATGTGTATATAAAATAAACTTTAAAAACAGATGGTAAAAATACATTAATGGAAGTCCTACATGTTTCTATGGAATGTAATTTGTGAGATTATTCATGGCTAAATCCAAAGTAATTTGCCATGACCTTTAGAAATTGACAACTTCAAAATAGATTTATTTCTTTAAAAACATTAAATCTTAACCAAGAACAACAATAAAAAAAATCTTAACTTTATAGAAATTATCTTTAATAATAGGTTTATTTTTTGGTCCCTGTTGCTAACATTTTATTGGGGCTCAAGGGGCTCTCTCAACTTCCTGTAAAGACATAGTCCAAAGGCTATTAAAATTGAGTCATGTTAATAACTCATATAAAATTATTGAAAACTAATGTTAGCATGGTAGTATTTTAAAATGAAATTTTAAAAGAATAAATTTGAATAATTCAATGCTCTTCTGTGTTCAGTGTTTAATTTTCTGACTGGTCATATGAAAACTTCTTTTCTTAAGTTTCTGTAGAAACAGGCATGGAAACTGCAATCTGTCTTCTTCAATTAGTGAAAAAAAATACAGTATAGACAGAAAATTATTTCTAATGTATGTTTTTATTTGAAAAGTACTTGTAATTGTATTAACTTTCCAATGAATTTCAAGAAGGTTGTAAAAGTTCCTTAGATGGAAGTGAATATGTATAGTAATCTTGGCACAAAGTACAGAATACATATTTATTTTCGATATTATTTTGATTTGGCATTTTAACCTACATAAAGTCTTAGGTGAAAACACCAGGAGAGCCATCTACTGGTAAAAATTGGACATGTATGCATGACCTTATTTCTCCTGTTACTTAAAGGATCATACCCTAATTTATTAACCGAAGAAGCCAGGTTATTCAGAGCCATAGTAATGTAACAGCAGTTGTAAAGCAAAGAACACTGATTAAATAAAATATGATGACAATAGTATATATTAATTTTTTTTCTAATTTTAAGGGTATTAACATTTTCCTTTTCTATTTACAAATAATACATTTCTCATACTATATTTAAAGTGATATTTCTTGCAGTCACCCAATCCTAAGTAAGGGTTCCTCCAACTATGTTATTAATTCTGTGAAAATATTGGTAATATATAAATAGAAACTCCCAGGTTTGTGTCCAAATTTTCAAGTCATCATCTCAGTCTAGATTTAAATAACTATTTAATAAGCAAATTTTTATAACATATTAGTGATACTTTGAATTGAAATCCTGAATTAATGTTGGATTCATTATTCACTGTTGGAAATGTTCATTTTTGGCAATTCAATACCAGCACATCTAACCAGAACAAAATACTACTCTTTTGGGGAGACTTTGCATCCCCATAATTTCCAGAACTGGACAGCAGTGTTTAATTTGTTGTGGTGTCTTTGTGTAAGAGCAGATTAATCATTGGCAGGAATTTTTTTCTTGAACACCTTGGAAACTCATCATTATAGTTCTATTTAAAATAATTTTTAAATTTCAATTATTGGTTATTAAAATTAATGAAGCATATTGAGGTAAGGGAATAGTTTATTAACATAATTTGAATCCTGTAAGGAAAAAAATGGCATGTAAAAATGTCCAGTGGTGTTAGTAGAAGTCTACAACATTATGTCAGAAAATGGATTGAATTTAACCAATTTGTTTGGTAGAACAGGGCATTTGAATTTTTTTTATAGAAATCATTTTTTTCCTGAGTTTGACTATTAGATTATGTAGAGGATATACGAACACATGTCAGTCATTAATTTTAGTTACTACTCATTTATGTATTTGATTTTTCTTTAAGACTTACCAAGTAAATGGTCAAATAAAAGCACGTGGTGACTGCATGTTGGGTATCTTTTTTGTATTCATTAAAGTCTGATTGCTTTTCTAAAACTGATGCTTTTATGAAATTGAAAACTGAACTTCTGTTTCATTTTAATTATATGATCATTCTGGAGCCATAGAAGTTTTAATAGACCAATGAAGATTTCACTGTTCATCATAAACCTTAACTATAAATGCTGCATTAAGAAATAAGAAATACACTTTTTTCCCAAAAATATTTCTATAGATAAATAGAATGAGAACAAGCCAAAAAAATTCATAATGGTATGATAAACCACTGTCATGGAAAGCATCAGACCAGTGTGCCAGAAAATGCCTGCAAGCAGCAATTCCGGATGCTCATATTAGGAGAGTTACTGCAGGTGACATCTATTTCCACACTCAAATGTCATAAAGACAATGGTGCAAAGGGAGAGTCAGCACTGGGTCAGCAGATACTGAAAAGTAGATTTAGAAGATGTCAGCATAAATGTAGTAGTAAAACTCATGAGCATGAATGATGGTGCCCTCAAGAAGCATATAAATAGTTAGATATTCAAGTGGAATTTTGAATGATCCCTGTGTGATTTCCTGAATAACCTGTGCAATACTAGTTTAATGCAAACATGTAACACTGTGTAGAAACTAACACTTGTCATAGGCTATTCGTATAAAAACAAATACTTCAAATTCAAACAGAGAGCAGAAATAACTATGCCTGCAATTTACAATGAGGAGTGATTTATCAAAATTTAAAAGAAAAGGCTGTATTTGTTTTTATTTTATATACTTAATTAGTATTTATATAATATTTACTGTATGACAGGTATTGTTTTAAGTGGTTTACAGATACTAACATATTTAAAATGTTTGTAATAAACACATATAACTCATGTGTAAGTTACCAATGAAGACACAGAGATTCTGTAATTTATACAAAGTCTCATAACTCATCAGTGAAGGCGCTGGGTTTAAAAATTCAGGGTTTTGCTGTGTTCTGCAGAAGAGTATAAGTGATTATGAAATTGACAGTATCTGATAGTAAAAGTTAAAAAAAAAAGTGAACATTATTTGTTCTCAAAAAGGTACTTGTAATGTTCTCCATGGAAAAAAAGCAAGGAGTGAGGATGAACCTTTCTTGGAAAATTATTTTGTTGCTTTGTCACATGACTTTGGCATAAAATAGAAACAATAAGAACTAAAATACTGGAAGTCCCCATGATTTTCCCACGTTAAAAAATCAGTATGTTGGTAGACTCTCACTTTAGGTTAACCAACTCATCTTGATTTGCCAAGTACCCTTCTGATTGTAGCATTGAAGGTACAACATCCTGAGAACTTCACAAATCCCAGGCAAATAGGGGCAGTTCATCACCCTGTCTTCAGAGTCAAAGGTAAAAAAACATTGGCTATGTGCCACTTGCTGGTAAAAAACACTATGAAGCCATTAAGATGTTTGCATCTGTTACCAAATTTTCTGGATGTTTATCTATATTTTTCATTTTAAAACAAATTTGGTGAGACCTCTGTTATAGCATAGAATGGAGTAAACTGTGAATCCCCCCAGAAAAACTAGAAAAATCTGTTTAAGACTAAGAAAATCTGTTTAAAGACATCAGAGACATACTGAAGTCTCTGATAGAGAGGGGCCAAATTTCTGGTGAAGAGATTATGCCAGAGAATGGAAATGGCATTCTGAAGTAACTTGTTTTTCACAGGGGTACTTGACAATCTGGGCCTAAAACACAGCAAATGATCTCTGCTAGGTATAAAGAAATCAGAAAGATACAGGTATTTATTTGGGGCTAGAGTACAAAATAATAGAACAAAGGTCAGAATCCTGATGAGAAGAAAGATGTAGAAAACTCAGTCTGATAATCAGACTACCCACCTCTCTCTCTCTCGATAAATAGATAGACAGGTGTACACACACGCACGCACGCACACACACACACAGACTGCACAGGATAAGATCTCAAGGAAAACAAGCAGAATGCCTCTAGAAAACAGAGTAGCACTTCCGCAATCCCACTATGTCAAGGAGGGAAGAATTAGAGACGAGAACCTTCCACTTCAGGGGCTAGAAGGGAATGCCCTAGGAGTAGACTCATCAGAAACAGACACGGTCTAACCAAATATGAGAGACGCATGGAGAAATGTCTCCCAACAACCATTTTAGAATACAGCAATAAATGCTGGATGCTATATCCACAGGGAGGTGGTTCAGTCCAATAAAGACTCAAGCAATTTGCAATTTAGTCAGGAAGATAAACATACTATGAGAACCCCATGAAAGTTTACCTATAACTGAGGTGTACTTTTTCTCTTCTTGTCTAGAGTTTGGATGACTTCCTAATTCATAACAGCTATGTATGTAGAATAATGTGAACTCAACATATTGAACCCTAGTGTAAAACCCTACACAGCCTTGATAACCCTAGAACAACCCATATTTGGAAAAGTTCTCTTTTGTTTTTCTTCCTGTTGCACAGGGCATCGATTTTCCTTCAGTAAGTTTCTGTGAGATTTGTGTTTGAACTGAAAATTCTGCTGTGGGAAGAAGAGTTGAGTTTACACTGAGGTGGTATTCATTACTCCTTAGATTGTGGACCATCATTCTGTGCTCACTTACGGGCTGGGTTTAAACAAAAATCTTTTCACAGGTAATAAGGTAAGTTCATTACTACAAATAGCAAAATAAGTCCTAAGTTACCTAAAGTTTCTATTTTTTTTAATGTGCTGCTTGTACTATTTTTTTACAAAAGTATGCTGTAAAATATCAGGAGGGTAAGTAAACACACTTTTACTTACCCTCTGATTAATTCAATTAAATATTTATGAGCAAATTCTATGTATCAGAAACTTTTTTAAAAATGGTTTCCGTTTTCAACAAAATCATTTACATAATGATGATCACTGCTTTGTTGCAAACCCTTCTGCGAATTAATAACTGAAGCCAGCACTGTTCCTTCATAATGCATGCTTTCATTTTCTCTCTCTCCCCCTCAGTCCGACTCTTTCTGTCTCTTTTGGAACATGTCACCTCCTCAGGGCTACTGTCACCTAGCCTCATGAGCTACAAAAATCAATGTACTCTCTAAAACAAATGTTATGATGAGATCCATCATAACACTCACAGACAACCAGAAAACAACCAGAGCCAATTGGTCTCATAGAAAAAAGAAATGGTTTGAAAGCAAAAGTAAAACAAATTGCTGTTACCTCATCATCCATGGTGAAAAGAACTCTTGCCAATTCAGTGTACCCACCTCAGGGCCCCAGGAGTTGTTTCTCTTCCAAATGGGAACTCAGAACTGGATGAAAGCATCTGCCTGTGACACATATTAACCAAAAAGATATTTCAGTAGTGACTTTTTGTTAAAAGTTGTGTGACAATTTAAGCACCAGAAATAAATAGCTTAGTGTCTCGGAGCAATTGCTGTAATTTTTTTCCCCTCTCTCTCAGAGATTGTTTTTAAAGACAACAATTCATAACTAGAACAAGCGTGCTTGAACTGTAGTCGATATCAACTAAGAAGATTATTTGCATCAAATCTCTATAAAACTATAACTCATCAGTTTAAGACCATTGATCTGTCAACAATCATCTTCTGTGGAATCTCAACTGCATCTTTATAAATGTGTAAAATGTAATAATTTTACAATTTCCAGAAATATTTTGAAAATAAAAACCACCCTGGAAACATAAATGATACAATAATGTCATATTAGCATAAACCCTTGAGAAGTTTCAAAATATCGTACTTTTTGATATTTGAAAGTTATCTAAAGGACATTAAATGTTATTTTGCTTTTAACACTTTCTTGACTTCCATGTTAAATATAACATTCAAATAAAATTGATCTTTTTTCTTACAAATGTCCCATTTTAAAGTGTACAGCAATTGAGAGAATGTTTGCTAAACACAAAACCATACCAGAGTGCAAATGTCATAAACTTTTAAGTGCTTTTAAGTAACATTTTCTAAACCATCCAGAATAATCACAGAAGATACAATTTATGTCCATTAAAATTGTTTTTAAATAGATATTTATAGGTAGGTATGAATAATGAGAATTTGTTGCTATTAAATATTAAACTTACAAGGAAGTCATTATTCTGACCCACAATTCTCTTCTACAATTGGTGCTGGTGGGGAGGTGCCCTCTTTTCTACTCCTTATAATTTATCTTTCTAGACTACTTTCCATCCACCCATCTTAGAATACTTTGACTCTCTCCTCATAAGACTGTACAATCGATGATCTCTCCTTGTTGTAGTTATCTATTGATTGTTGAGTTACCACCTAGAATTCCTTGTAGGCTTCTCTGTTGCTATTTTAAGCATTACTCCTGTTGTATATCTCAGGGATTTTAAGAGCCACAAAGATAGTCCTTTCAGTAATTGTCACCTCAATTTTGTGACATTTCTTCCAAATACTATTCACACTTTTCTAAACTACTCACTCCTGTAATTATTCATTTGTTCTTATAATTTCCCCAAATTTTATCTCCTTCATCAACTCAATTTCCAGCACTCAGCCCTTTACTAATATTTTCTAAATTTGAAGTTATTCTCAAATCACTGTACCCTGACTCCAAAAAACTTGTTACCTTACTAAGACTTTACCCATTGGTCTTCTTTAACTTTTTACTGTTTCTAATATCTTCATTTACCATTCTTTCCAGCCTAAATGCTATGGGGAAACATTAGGAGAATCATTAAAATTACTTCTTTGCATCACTTCTTTTACACTTTCAACTGAATTCTACTTCTATGCCTGGAAACTCCACAACACTATGAATTGGGAGAAGGAGGGCACAATTTAGTGCATAACATCCACTACTGGAATTAGAGATTTTCCTTTTCAAAATCTCATGTTTATCAAAAATGTAGAGTTTAAGTACTGGAGTACTTAAAATGAGACTTTGTGGTATTTTAGAGTTAATATGGTAGAAGAGGTTACTTTTCTTGTGAAAACAAAATACAAACATACTTCATATGCTTAATTTTTTTTGTTAGTGTAAATTAGTGTCAAATATGCTTATAAGATGGGTGGTTGAGACTCTAGACTAAATAAAACTTTTAGTGTTATAAACATAATATGAAGTTAATATTTAATGACATCAGAACACCAAGTAGAAATCATGACTTTAAAAGTTAAGTGAGAATTACAGAAATGAATGACATGAAAACTTCATTGATTAAATTGTCCATTATAAGCAACATTACTCTAATACCAAACTCAGACAAACCATTATAGGGCAAAACCTACAGATCAATATTTATCATTAACATAGATGCAAATATTCTTAACAACATTTACTTGGACTCTTAATTCAATGATATATGAAAGGCTAAATACATCATTAACAAATGGATTTTATCGTAGGAATACAATGTTACATTAGCATTAAAAATTAATAAATGCAGTTCTCTGTACTAAAAAAAGGAGGAAGCATGTGGTCATCTCAGTAGAAACAGAAAACATTTGAAATTAGCCAACATCCTTTATTGGAAATTAAAAAAATACATATGGGCCAACAAGAAATAGAGGAAATTTCCTGGTCTTGATAAAGGATACCTATGAAAACTAGGTCTAGTAAAATTCTATCTCTCTAAGAAGTAAGAATGCCTTCGGTCACCATTTACATTCAACATCATACTGAAGATTTTTGTCAGTGCAATTAACTAACCAACTAAGAGAATCCTATGCAATATGCAAAAAAATGCTGCTAGGATTAAAAAGTGAATTAGTAAGTTTGCAGGATACTACATTGATATAGAAAATCAACCATATTTCTACACACTAAGAATCTGGTCTTGAAAAAATATCATAAAAATGTGAAATATTTTGGAATATATTAGATAAATATGTATAAGAACTATACACCATGACTATAAAACATTGCTGAGAAAAAATGGACAAGTCCTTAAATAAATAGAGATATTCACAAGGTCTATTGGTTTAGAGACACAATATTGCTAAGATATTAATTCTTCCCATACTCATCTGTACAGTCAATGTAATCCCACCAGACTTCAAGCAAGATATTTTTTTAACTTGACAAGTTAATTCTAGAATTTATATGAAAATACAAAGAACTTTGATGAGCCAAAATAAATTTCAAGAACACATTTGGAGCTGTACTGTCCCTAATTTCAAGATTTATTATAAAACTACACTAATCAAGAGTGAAATCTTGCCATTTGCAATGATGTGGATGGAACTAGAGGGCATTATGCTAAGTGGAATATGTCAGATAAAGACAAATACCATATGATTTAATTCATATGTGGAACTGAAGAAACAAAACAGATGAACATAGGGGAAGGGGAGGAAAGATAAAATAAGATGAAAACTGAGAGGAAACAAACAGGGTTGCTGGAGGGGAGGTGGGTGGGATGAAGGGATAACTGGCTGATGGGCATTAAGGAGGGCACTTGAAGTAATGAGCACTGGGTGTTATATGCAACTGATGAATCCCTAAATTCTACCTCTGACACTAAAAAAACAAAAACAAGAACAAAAAAACCACTAATGAACACAGTGTGGTATTGTCATAAAGGCAAACAATGGAACAAGGCAGAGCAGAACAGAGACAACTGAACAATGGAATAGATCAACAGAACAGAAGATCCAGAAGGAGATATACAAATACACGTGTGTGTGCATGTGTGTGGTGTGCACATGCATCTGGGGTGTGTGTGTGTGTGTGTGTGTGTGTCTATAAATTCGGGAGACTGATGCGTTTACCAAATACAGAAATGATTTCATGTGTGCATACATGTTAAAAATTATGAAATAATATGCTTGAAATATGTTCAGTTTATTATACAGTAGGTATACCTTAATAAAGCTGTTAAAAGGTAGCATTTGAGAACATTGTAACGGAAAATAGCAGAAAGAGGGATTTATAAAGGGGTAGTTGATAAAGCTCTCAAAAAGCAGACTAGATAATCTTTGATGTTAATCATTAGTCAACTTTCTATTAAAATGCACAATGGTTTGGGGCATCTGGATGGCTCAGTCAGTTAAGAGTTTGCCTTCAGCTTGGGTCAGGATCTCAGGGTCCTGGGATCAAGTCCCACATAGGGCTCCTTGCTCAGCGGGGAGCTTGCTTCTCCCTCTCAGTCTGCCCCTACCCCCTGCTCACTAGTGTGCTCTTGCTCGCTCTCTCTCTCCGTCAAATAAATAAAATCCTTAAAAAAATAAAAAATAAATAAAATGCACAATGGTTTATTCTAAATTTTGTGCTTTTCCTATTGATGGAAAAATAGTATGAGAAAGATATAGTCTATAATAGTTGTATTGATTAGATAATTTACATACTTTTTTCTTTTTTTCCTATTCTTTTGATCTACCATTTCTAAAATTCAGATAGTATAATAGAAAGCAACTATATTTCAAGAAATTTTTTATAGTATGTTCCAGAACATATTTATGGGATATAATGACACACATAGAAATTGCGATACCAAAGATTAACTTTGTCTTTCACTTTACATCTAAAATGAACACTTATGAGAAATACCAGGGCTTGGAAACTGAAGTTTCACACTTAAGCTAGATGTAAATGTTTAGAGACAGAATCAGATAAAAATATATATATATACGAGAATGGCATGTTTTATGCAAGGGAGGCATTCCTGAATACCACATAAGGCAAACGTGCATAGAACCAAGATAAATTCCAAAATAAACATAAAGTAGAAACATTGTCTCTTAGGACGTTAGAGTTTTTAACATTTTTTAAGTATAATTTTATCCTACTTTGTTTCACTACATAATAAATAGCTTTAAACGAATTCTAAAAGAATACTGGTGTCATGATAGCGGTTTTTTGGGGGGTTTTTGGTCATTATAACCAGATTATTTTTTGATTTGAGTATAGTTGATACACAATGTTACATTAGTTTCAGGTGTACAATATAGTGATTCAAATTCTGTATATGTTATTCTATGCTCACCCCAAGTCCAGCTACAATCTGACACCATACAGCCCTATTACAGTATCATTGACTCTGTTCCTTATGCTGTGCCTTTTATTCCTTTGATTTACTCATTCCAGTATTAGAAACCTGTATCTCCTCCTCTTCACTCATTTTGCCAATCCCCCATACCCCTTCCCTCTCGCACCCACTGGTTAGTTGTCTGATGAGAGTTCTTTATTTTTTTTTTTTTACATAGTCTTATGTCCACCATACTTACAAAAATTTTAAAAAATGAGGTGTTTTCCCCCTTGATTAGAAATCAATGTAAATATCTTAGGAGGATTTGCAGACTTAGCATTTCCTAAACAACCAAGTTGACTTGCTTATTGCATATCTTCTTTGGTGAGATGTGTGTTCAGATTTTTCCCCATGTTTTCTTCTGTGTTATAGTTTTGCACTTTATGAGCAATTTTGTATTAATTTTCTGTAAGGGGATGAAGTCTTTGTCTAGGTTTTTCTTTTTTTGGGGGGGTTTGTTTGTTTGTTTTCTGTTTGTTTACATATAAATGTACAGTTATTCCAGAATTACTTGCTGAAAAGCAAGTGTTAAAGATCACTTGACTATTTTGGTGTAGGTCCATTTCAGGGCTCTCTAATCTATTATTCTGATTTACTTGTCTATTCTTTTACAAATGCTATCCTATCTTACTGTAGATTTGCAATAAATACTGAAATCAACAAGTCTGAGTCTTCTAATTTTGTTGTATTGGATTGGTCTAGGTTTATCACTTTTCATATAATCTTTAGAATAAGTTTGTTATTGTCTACATAATAGCTTTCTGAAATTTTGATAGGAATTGGCACTCAATCTATAGATCGAACTGTGAAGAATTAACATCTTAACATTGTTGAGTCCTCTACTATATGAGCATAGAATATTTCTTATCTGGGTCTTTTTGATTTCTTTCATCAGAGTTTATACTTTCCTATATAGATCCAGCACATACTTTTTCAAATTTATAACTATTTCATTTTGGGGTACTATTAAAAAGAGTATTTTTATCCCATTTAACCATTGCAGGTATATAAGAAAGCACTTACTATAATTTTTTTTTTATATTAGTATTGTAACTTGTGACCTTGCCATAATCACTCACAATTTTTAGGAGTTTTCAGGATTTTCTACACCACGAAGTCGCCGGTGAATAAAATAGCTTCTTAAAAATCTGTATACATTTGTATCTTTTTCTTGTCATATTTCACTAGCTAAGAGTTTTTGTATAATGTTGAAAAAGAGTGCTGAGAGAAGAAAAACTTGCCTCATACCTGTTCTTAGGGAAAAAGTGTGTAGTATCTCAATATTATGTGTGATGTTAGCCTTAGCTTTTTTTGTAGGTTTTTTTAGGTCAAATTGACGAAGTTTCTCTTTATTTCTAGTTTGTTGAGTGTTTTTATTAGAAATAGTTTTTAGGTTTGGCAAATTCGTTTTTTTCATGAGTTGTTATTATCATTTGTTCCTCCTTAGTGATGTGGTAGATTACACAGAATGATTTTAAATGTGGAACCACTCCTGCATATCTTGAATAAATCTCACTTGGTCACCGTGTGTGTGTGTGTGTGTGTGTGTATCTTTTTATTTATTGTTGAATTCAATTTGCCAATATTTTCTTGAGGAATTCTGAACTATATTCATGAAACATACTGATCTGTAGTTTAAAAATTTTTTTTGTAATGTTTCATATGTGTTTGGTATTAGGGTAATATTGGACGTGTAGGATGAGTTAGAAGTGTTTCTTCTTGCATCTTAAAGAAAAATTGCAAAGAATTGGTAAAATTTCCTTATGTGTTTGTTAGAATTTACTAGTAAAATCATCTGTGTTTTCTTCTTTCAAATATTATTAATTATTCAGTTTCTTTAATAGACAGGCCTATTTAAGGTTATCAATTTCTTTTTCTGTAAGTTTTGGTAGTATCAGTATTTAAAGGAATTGCTCTTTCAAGCAATTTATCAAAATTGTGGGGGCATATTTGTTTTTTATATTTTTATCATTTTAATGTATATTAAATCAATAATAATGACCATTCTTTGTCATATTAGTAATTTGAGTTTTCTCTCTTTTTTTGCTAGCATAGGTAGAGATTTTTCAATTTCATTAATCTTTTTAAACAACCAGCTTTTAATAGTTTTCTCTATTGTTTCCTGTTTACATTTTCATTGTTTTCTGCTTTGTTTTTATTATTTATTTTCTTTTGCCTTTTTTAGACTGAAATTGAACTTTTTCTTTGGTTTCCTGAGTTAGAAACTTACATTATTTATTTTAGAGTATTTATATCTTCTAATATATTTAATGTTATAAATTTTCTCTAAATACTTTTTGGGTTGTATCCCACAAATTTAAGTAGCATTTTCATTTTAATTTTGCTCAAAATTTAAAAATTTCTCTTGTATTTTTGTTTGATTGATATGTTATTTGGAAGTTAACCGTGTGGCTGTTCTAATAGTTTTGTAGTGGGATCCACAGGTTGTTCTATATATACAATCAAGTCATTTGTAAAGATAGTTTTACTCTTCCTGTCTAACCCTGATGAGTTTCCTTTCCAAGTATAATGTTGAATAGAAGCTCAAGAGTGAATATTCTTTGTCCTCATATTACAGCATGAGCATCAAATCTTTCATTATTAAGTATGACACTAGCTGTGAGATTTTGTAGATGCCCTTTATCTTGTTAAAGAAGTTATCTTTTATTGGTTTTCTAAGTGGTTTTGTTGTTGTTGTCGTTGTTGTTGGTTTGTTTGTTTTAGATTCCACATACAATTTTTATTTTATTAGTCATCATACAGTACATCCCCAGTTTTTGATGCAATGTTCCATGATTCATTATTTGCATATAACACCCAGTGCAGCATGCAATATGTGCCCTCCTTAATACCCATCACCGGCCTATCCCATTCCCCCACCCCCCTCCCCTCTGAAGCCCTCAGTTTGTTTCCCAGAGTCCATAGTCTCCCATGGTTCATTCCCCCTTCTGTTTACCCCCCTTCATTCTTCCCTTCCTTCTTCTACCAATCTTCCTATTTCTTATGTTCCATAAATGAGTGAAACCATATGATAATTGTCTTTCTCTGCTTGGCTTATTTCACTTAGCATAATCTCCTCCAGTCCCTTCCGTGTTGCTGTAAATGTGTAATCGTTCGTTTTGATGGCTGAGTAATATTCCATTGTATATACGGACCACATCTTCTTAATCCAGTCATCTGTTGAAGGGGATCTCGGCTCCTTCCACGATTTAGCTATTGTGGATAATGCTGCTGTGAACATTGGGGTGCATATGGCCCTTCTCTTCACTGTGTCTGTAGCTTTGGGGTAAATACCCAGTAGTGCAATTGCTGGATTATAGGGTAGCTCAATTTTTAACTTTTTTAGGGACCTCCACACTGTTTTCCAAAGTGGCTGTACCAACTTGCGTTCCCACCAACAGTGTAAGAGGGATCCCCTTTCTCCACATCCTCTCCAACAGTTGTTGTTTCCTGCCTTGCCAATTTTTGCCATTCTAACTCGTGTAAGGTGGTATCTCAAGGTGGTTTTGATTTGAATTTCCCTGATCACTAATGATTTTGAACATTTTTTCATGTGTCTGTTAGCCATTTGTATGTCTTCTTTGGAAAAGTGTCTGTTCATATCTTTTTTTTTTTTTTAAAGATTTTATTTATTCATTTGACAGAGATAGAGACAGCCAGTGAGAGAGGGAACACAAGCAGGGGGAGTGGGAGAGGAAGAAGCAGGCTCATAGCAGAGGAGCCTGATGTGGGGCTCGATCCCATATCGCCGGGATCACGCCCTGAGCCGAAGGCAGACGCTTAACCGCTGTGCCACCCAGGCACCCCTGTTCATATCTTCTGAGCATTTCTTGATTTGATTATTTGTTTCCCATGTATTGAGTTTGAGAAGTTCTTTGTAGATTTTGGATACTAGTCGTTTATCTGTAGTGTCATTTGCAAATATCTTCTCCCATTTCGTGGGCTGCCTCTTAGTTTTTTTGACTGTTTTCTTGGCTGTGCAGAAGCTTTTTATCTTGATGAAGTCCCACAAGTTCATTTTTTCTTTTGTTTCTCTTGCCTTTGGAGATGTGTCATGAAAAAAGTTGCCATGGCCAATGTCAAAGAGGTTGCAGCCTATGTTCTCCTCTAGGATTTTGATGGATTCCTGTCTCACATTGAGGTCTTTCATCCATTTGGAGTTTATCTTTGTGTATGGCGTGAGAGAGTGGTCAAGTTTCATTCTTTTGCATGTAGCAGTCCAATTTTCCCAGCACCATTTATTGAAGAGACTGTCTTTTTCCACCGGATGTTTTTTCCTGCTTTGTCAAAGATTAGTTGCCCAGAGAGCCGAGGGTCCATTTCTGGGTTCTCTATTCTGTTCCATGGGTCTTTGTGTCTGTTTTTGTGCCAGTACCATGCTGTCTTTGTGATCATAGCTTTGTGGCATAGCTTGAAATCCGGCAACGTGATGCCCCTAGCTTTGTTTTTCCTTTTCAACAGTTCTTTGGTGATTCGGGCCTTTTCTGGTTCCACACAAATTTAAGGGCTGTTTGTTCCAGTTCTTTGAAAAATGTCATTGGTATTTTGATTGGGATGGCATTGAAAGTATAGATTGCTCTGGGTAGCATAGACATTTTAACTACGTTTATTCTTCTGATCCATGAGCATGGAATATTTTTCCATCTTTTTGTGCCTTCTTCAATGTCTTTAAAGAGTGATTTGTAGTTTCTAGAATATTGTTGTTTGTTTGTTTTTAACATGAAAGAGTGCTGGATTTTGTTTTGGTTTTTGGATTTTGGTTTGGATTTTATAAAATGCTCTACCTGCATCTAATTTGATGCTCTGTAGTTACATACAAGTTTAGAATTGCTGTGTTTTCTTGGTGAATTATCATTATACAATGCCTTTCTTTGTGCCTGATTATTTTCCTTTTAGTAAAATCAGTTTTGTCTAAAATCAGCATATTTTATCTTTCCCTTGATTAATGTTGGCATAATACATTTTCCCACCCCTTTTCGTCTAACCTATTTGAGTCTTCATACTTAAATTTGTTTTTTAAACACTACATACAGCTGAGTCTTGTTTTTTTCCTCTGTATTCTGTCAATCTCTGCTTTTAAGCTTTTAAATATGGGTTTAATTTTTCACTATTATTTGTCCATTTCCTATTGTGTACACTAGAGTGTAATTTAATTTCCAAATTTCTTGACATTTGTTCTAATGAGCCTTTTGTTATTGACATCTGATTTAAGTTTCCAGTCATCAGGGAACTGTATAAATCATTTCTAAATTTACTGAAACTTTCCTTATGATTCAGAATATGTTCTATTCTGGTAAATGGTACATGGGCCTTTGAAAAGCACCTACATGCTTCAATGAGCACTTTTTTATTCATGTTGTTTAATGTATATTTTGAATTTTTTTCTATCACTTAAAATTAGAGCTGTTTAGAATTATCAAAATACAGATTCGTCTCTACTTTCAACTCTAACTGCTTCACTTTGTATACTTTATTATTATATATGACAACTATGTTGTCAATTGCACACACTTCGAACTGTTATGCCTTCCTGTTGAAATGATCCTTTCATAATTATAATTTTCACCTCTCATTTGAGTTTTGTTTTAAGGTTAACTTTATGTCATATTACATAGTTGTATTAGTGCAATTAGTAAATGTTTTAGAGGTGTAACTTCTCCCTATACTTTTACTTTCAAACATGTCTGTTTTCAATTTAAAGATTGCCCCTAAAAAATAACATGTAAGTGGGCTTTTCTCTTTATCTACAGTGACCACCTTTGCTTAATTGAGGTCTATAATGCTTTATACTGAGTGTAATTAGTGCTATAATTGGGTTAGGCCAATGATATACTGGCAAATGTTTAGGAAGTCTGCCTTAAGTTACAGATAGCTAAAACAATCAGTATTGTATTTTTCCCAGGGCCATATTCCTAACCATATTCTTGCCATCACTGTTTTCCCAGATATCTGGGGATAAGATATTGAAATTGGGTATGTGTCTTCTGCTCTTATTTTAGGTTATACTTTGTTAATCTTTCTCATGCTCCATTGAGGGACTTGTTTGCAAAGGCACGGCCAAGTACTAAGCCTATCAACTGAAAAATGCTTCACCTCTTATTCCACTCCTTGTGGATCCTGTCTATGGTAAGAAGAAAAGACAAAGCTACCTGAGCCAAATGTTTTGTTGGTCCAGAATTGGTTTACTCTTTGGTCTCTGTTATTTCGCCTATGTTCTGGTTTTTACGGAGTACTCCCATTACCATCTATTTAGCTATAGCACTGCTGGGACAGGTCTGTATTACTGATTATATATTTATCTCTTCTAATTTATTCTCCTCTTATTGGTTGAGGTGAACAAACATTTATGCTTTTCCCATTTTTTAAGGAAATGAAGTAGTTAGAGAAGTAGGAATGATGTTTGATTTTTGTCAGCTTGAGCTTAGAAAATATGATTGGGTTCAAATTTGACCCTTCATATTCAGTTCAAAATTATCCTCGTCTATTCTTCCTTTTGCACACACTTGCAACAATGATGGTTTTTATACTCAAGGAATCTGGAAACAGCATACGCTACTTGACTCATTCTCTAGGAAGAAGACCAATTTAATTTTTAAAATTTAGTATAATACACATACATTCTATAATTTCTCCTTTCTCCTTATTTCTGGCAACTCTTAGAAATCCTTTCTTTAGCTGTACTAGACAGTGATTAAGCCACATGACTGCTCCATGGCCACAGTAGTAGGATGTTATAGTAGTTGAGAGAACAGAATATGAGTCAAAGAGTTCTGAATAACTATTATGAGTCTACTCGTATTCATCTACATGAACTTGGGGAAAATTAATATTTCTGTACTTCAGTTTTCACAAACAATATAAATTTCACATTTTAAATAAATCTAAGATTTGTTTATTTTTACTTACATTTAGAATTACATAAAATAGGCTGAATTTTAAGTTTAAATACTAAATATCAGAATACTTATTAAAACATTATTCCTTATTTAAATTGAAAGGACTGATCTAAAACATTTACCTTTTTGTGGCTACCTCAAACTCTTCAATCTAAAAAAAGAGGGCTTGTAGATGTTAGAATGATGCAAGACACGATTAATAGAAAATTGTGTGTACAATACACTTAAATAATAATTAGAGTTCTCGTATCACATCAACTATAGTCCAGAGATCTCATTAATGGGTAATTCAAATGTTTTAATGATGTCATGTCCTTTCCATCTTTTTGCCCTGCCACCTTGTGTGTGTTGCCTTCAGATGACTCTAATTATAGGAATAATACAGTCACAATAATTCTTTTTTTTAAAGATTTGTTTATTTTTATTTTAAAAAGTGAGAGAGCGAGCAAGCAGGGGGAAGGACAGAAGGGGAGAGAGAATCCTGAAGCAGGCTCCATCACAGGACTCTGAGATCACAACCTGAGCGGAAACCAAGAGTTGGCTGCTTAACTTGTCTGCATATGCCAGAGGAGGGTAAAATCTTCATGGTTAACAGGATTTTCTTTTAAATTTTTTTGAATGTCTTCTAGAAGTTTATATTAAACATATTCAAATTAAAAGAATTAAAATTTTAGTGCCAGAAAAGACGGAAATTTTGATGACTTCATTTTGTAAACAAGGTGACTGTCTTGTATTTTGCAATTGGTCTAAACAATGATCAATTTGATACAATAATTAAACCCTAGAGTAAGGATGCCCCCCTCCGAAAAAAGCTTAAATACAAACCTGAAAATGATCAACTCTACCATTAGGAAACTAACTCCCTGACAGTAAAAACCAACAAACCCTCAACATTCCTTAAAAGATGATCACAAATTTCACAATTTCTACTTGTCCTCTATGCCCAGAATACAAAATTGCCAATTACTTAACATGTTAAAAAGCAGGAAAATGTGACAAACAATTACAAAATTGTTAATTAAAAAAACCTCCAGGGGCACCTGCGTGTTTTAGTCGTTAAGCATCTGCCATCAGCTCAGGTCATGATCCCAGGGTCCTGGGATCGAGTCCCACATCGGGCTCCCTGCTCTATGGGGATTCTGCTTCTCCCTCTGCCTCTGCCTCTCTCTCTCAATCTCTGTCTCTCATGAATAAATACATAAATAAGATCTTTAAAAAAAATTCAAAAAAAATTTTTTTAAAGCTCCAAAATAACCCAGGTATTACAAAGGCCCTTGAAGCAGGAAACGCCATTGAAGTGGCTGTTACAAATACGTTCAAGGACTTAAAAACAAATATGGTTATTATAATGAATGAACATACAACGAATTATAGGAAATTGAACTATAAAAATAAACAAATAGAATTTGAGAACTGAAAAGTATACTTGGAACAGAACTTACAACAGACAGAACTGACATTAGATTTGAAATGGCAGAAGTGGTCAGTGAATTTGAGATGGAACAATGGAAATTATCCAATTTAAATATCAAAAAGGTAGAACATTAAAAACAAAAACAAGGAAAAGAAACAGGGCCTCAGTGATTGTTTGGATATTATCAAATTATCTGCATAAAATTGAATCCTCAAAAATAGAGGAGTGTAGAGAAAAAAGTGTAAAAGCCTATTTGAGGAAGTAATGACTAACATTTACACATTTGGTAAAAAATATAAACTAACATATCCAAGAATCTCAGCAAATAGAAACAAGATAAATGAAAAATAGTATACTAGGAAACTAATATCAAGTTTTTGAAAACCAATGAAGGAGAAAAGCTTGAAAGAATGGAGAGGAGAAAGACATTACATACAAAGGAAGAAAGACATGAATAATGGCTGACTTTTCATCACAAACATTAAAAGACCATAAAAGCCTAACAGCATGTTTACATTTCTGGAAAAAAGAAAAAATGCTAACCCAGAAATCCATATCCAGAAAAAAGAAAAACACCTTCAAAAATGAAGATTAAATTAAAAAAATAACCAGGAAAACAAGAATAGAGAGAGTTTATTGCTAGACTTGCACACAGGAAATGTAAAGTCCCTGAGTCTAATGAACATTGACACCAAATGGAGACTCAGAACTATAGGAACAATTGATAAGCTGATACAATAGCAAATGTTTTGGTAAATACAAAATACTATTTTATTGGTTATTTACTTTTTTAAAAAATATATGGCAATGTAAAGCAAATATGATAATACTATATCAGTGGATTTATAATATGCGTATGCATAATACTCATGATACAGTAGCAGCCCGGAGAGGAAGCGTAAATGTGAACAGCCAGCCACTGGGTTCTTAAATTATACATAAAATGGTAAATATTAACTCAAAGTAGGTTTTACCAAGTTAAAAATACATGTTGATATCTCTAGAAAAAATAAAATGTAATTTAATTCAAAGAGATATAGCTTAAAAGTCAATGAGGGAGTAAAATTAGAATTATGCTTCATTTTTATTTTTGGACGTGAAGAGGGGTTCTGACACTTTCAGTGACAGTCCCAGGCTGGCTGAGCCTCTTCCATTTTAAAACACTGGTCACTGCAGTAACGGTAGGAGATGTGATGAATCACAGAAGTGACGCGCATGCCATTGACCAAAGTCATTTAAACATATCTAGCGACAGTTGGCTAGAAAAAAAGATATATTAAGTGCCCAGAAGGAGGAAAGTAAGAAATGTCTGTGAAGAAAAACTGAGGGCTATCACTGTTCCTACTTGAAAGATACGAAAAATAAGTTCCAATCCTCTGTTAAAAAATTGACCAGTTGTGGTAAGCAGAATAATTGGCCCCCAAACATATCCAACTACCTGTTAACATATAAACAACATTATAAGAGAAAAGGGTCTATGCAGACGTGATTGAATGAAGATTCTGAGATGATGAATGGATATTGAAAGACTACATGGATTTTGCAGATGGGTCCTGAATGCAATCACAAGTAGAGGGAGGTAAAACACATTCTGTAAAACAGGGGAAGGCTTTGAGATAAGAGAGGCATAGATTGGAATGGTGTGGCCAGAGTGAAGGATTAGGCAGCCAGCAGATGCTGAAGGAGATAAACTGATTTTCTCTTAGAACTTTCAACACAGCCCTGCTGACACCTAAAATTTCAACCAAATGAAATTATTTTGGACATTTGGCCTCTAGAACTGTGAAAGAATAAATTTCTGTTGTTTTAACTTATTATGATAATTTGTTACAGGAGCCAAAGAAAACTAATTTCACCAATTTTTCCTAAAATATTTTGCTAATTAATTTCTCTCTGCAATTTTACCCAAACACTGCATATTGCATTCAATTGGGTTTGAAATATCATATGTATTCCTTAATTTGCATTCCATACCATTTTTTTTAAGATNTTTTATTTATTTATTTGACAGAGATAGAGACAGCCAGCGAGAGAGGGAACACAAGCAGGGGGAGTGGGAGAGGAAGAAGCAGGCTCATAGCAGAGGAGCCTGATGTGGGGCTCGATCCCAGGACCCTGGGATCACGCCCTGAGCTGAAGGCAGACACGTAACCGCTGTGCTACCCAGGCGCCCCCAAACAAACCATTTTAAGATGATACTTTGTGATCTTTCCCCACCAAAGTAGTTTTTTCTTACATTGGTTGTATTCCAAAGAGACTCAATTCAAATAAATTTGATTTCTACATTCAGATCACTCAGACAGAATAAGTCAAGATATTACCCAAACACATAATTTATATGCAACCAGTAAGTAAATCCCCATTTTTTTTTCAGGAAAGAAAACTGCTTCTACTTTAGCATCTTTTGATAAATCATGACAGTTACAAAATTATTTATGAACATGTTTTATTGATTAAGCCAGGAACTGAATAACTACCCTGAAGGTATCTCCTAGAAAAATCAATGTGACAGAAGATGACACAGTCATAATTTTAGGAGCTATGTTAATTTTTGAGCAGTGCACTCCGATTCTATAGACATCTATGATGTGATCCATCTATGATGAAATGCGAGCACAATACTATGAGGTTAAAGTAAGACGCACACAGAGTTTGGGAGGAACAGGTTTCCAAAGTCAAATACCTATTCTCGCCAGCAACATATGCGTGCTACAGTTTCTCCACATCCTTTCCAAAATTGCTATCGCCAGTTTTTCTAACTTTAGTTCTTCTTATGTAGCAGTGTCTCATTTTGGTTTAGTTTCCATTTCTCTAATGATTGATGATATTGAGCATATTTTCATGGGCTTATTCCATTTTTCTATCTTCATGTATATAATATCTCTTCAAATCGTTGTCCATTATTAATTGATTTGTTTTCTTACTATTGATTTATAATTCTTTTTATAATCTTTTGCAGAACATGTAAGTCCTTTGCCACAAATAAATTTATTTTTTTTCTCATAGTATGTTGCTTGATTTTTCATTTTATTGAAGTGTCTTTTGAAGACATATTTTTTAAAAATTATGGCTCATTTTATTTTTCTGTCCTGAGAAATTTTTGCTTACCTCAACATCATAAGATTTCCTCTCACCTTTTTCTTTGGAGATTTTTGTAGTCATAATCCATGTCTTTTTTTTGTTGTTGTTGTTAGTGTTTTTGATGTGAGGTAATAGGCAAGTATGGACTCACTTTTTCCTGCACTATATTTTTCCTATTGAATTTTCTTTCCCACTTTGTTGAAGATCAACTGATTATATATTTATTGGTTTATTTTTGAACTCTCTATTCTGTTCAATTAATCTCTATTTCTGTCCTTATTTTAATACTGCTAATGAAATTATTAGCTTCATAGTTAGTCTTGAGATCATGTTGTGAGAATCTTTCAATGTTTTTCTTTTTATTGCAAATTGCTTATGCTATTTTAGTTCCTTCCCATACCCTAATGACTTTAGGTACAGCATGTCCATGTTTACAGAAGAGTCTACTAGAATTTTGACTGGGATTACACTGAATATACAGATTATAAATGACACTATTAATATCAGTTCTTCCAATCATGAGCATGGTATACTCTTGCCTAATTAAGATATAGCAACTTCTTTTGTTAAATCTACCCCTGAGGATTTCATAGTTCTCATACTATTGTAAAATTTATCTTTAAAATTTTATGTTCCAATTGGTTATTGCTAGAATATAAGAATGCCATTTATTTTTGTGCCGTGTGTTTACTATGCAACCTTTCTAAAATTTAACTTTATCTGGAAATTTTTAGTAATCCCTTTGAATTTTCTACATCACATACGTGCTTTGAGGATTACAAACAAATTCCATTTACCATTTTCAGTTTGAATATTTGTCTTCTTTTTTGGCAGAGTTAAAATTTATCTTTTAGGTTTTTTAAAAATATTTTATTTATTTATTTGTCAGAGAGAGAGAGAGAGCATAAGTAGGGGAAGCAGCAGGCAGAGGGAGAAGCAGGCTCCCTGCTGAGCAAGGAGTGAGATGTGGGGCTGGATCCCAGGACCCCGGGATCACGACCTGAGTCAAATGCAGATGCTTAACTGACTGAGTCACCCCGGTGTCCCAAAATTTATCTTATTCTTAAAGTGAACTTTTTAGTAACGCTGTAAGGTAAAATCAATGATAACATAATCATATTTAATAAAAATTCTATATTTATAAGAACTCTTTTTGAAATATAAGTTTGCTTTCATTACTCATAACGATAAAATATGCCATAAGATCATAGCAGATTATCCATGATATATTAAAATAACAATATTATAATGAAATATACTTATTTACAATTAATTACACACATATTTGAAGTGCAGGCTTGAAGTGTTTCTTTGTTCTTGTTTTGTCTTCCTTCATGATGTGCAGTAAAATAAAAATATGTAACCATTGCCCTGAATGTGGGAGTATTAAGCACCACACTAGAAGCCTGTGCATTAATAACGTTTTCTCTGCCTATTCATAAAGAATGTCAAAGTCCACAGATGCTGGCTACACGTGCAGTGAGTGTAACATAATGTATAGACTTGTCAAATCACTATGTTGTACACCTGAAACTAATGTAACATTGTGTCAACTATACTAAAATTTAAAAAAAAAGAATGTCAAATCCCAGGTTTATTTCGTGTTTATTTATACATTTGATACTCATATCTGACAGTTTAAATTCGTAAACAAATATTCCTACAACTTTCTTTTCATTGTTTTTTTCCCAAAAATTCTTCTAAAAAATAAACAAAAAAGAAAAAAAAAACCCACAGATATTTAAGGTAAGTAACCCACAAAAGTAAATTACCAGACGGTATATATACTCTCTTTGGAATGGAGTTTATCTAATACTGACCAGTGCACATTCCCTCTTGATCGGCACACAAGAATCCTGCAGGGTTGTATTTTCAACTAAGGGAAAGTTTAACTGGCCCTTCTACTGCGGGATTTTCAAAAGACGTATGAGGGAAAACACCAGCTCAAAGACTATGGTGATCAATCAAAAATTGAGATACACCAATAAGATTGTTTTGAAGAATTCTGCCTCCTGTCCTGTGCTGCTACCTTGGGTCAATCAGGAAGCACAAGCTACTTATCTGCCATTAGTCACAGCCAAGATTTGAATACTTGAGGATACTCTAACACAACATGGTAGAATATTGGCCTCACCTGATTGTTTCTGACTGAGGAAACATTAGCCCTTCCCAAGATGTGGCCATGGCTATTAAATCCAAGCTTTCTGGTACTAGCTTTTTGATATGGGGAATCAATGACCTTTGGGACTGATCAGCTGTCTCCTCACTCTATTAGGATGGATGACCTTAAATTTCCAGAAGTTCTAACTGGAGCTCTGAAGAAGACAGCTATCTGAAAGGCTATTCTGCAGGGAAGCAGTCAAATTAGCCTTTACTTCTTGGTAGATTAATTTCTTAATAGAAAGTGATTTCTGTCTTTGTAATTCATCATTATACATTTCAAAGGATGTGAAATGAAAAATACACTGTCTTATATTTTAAGTCCTTCGTACTACTAGAGAAGGTAGACTGTTTACCTGGATTGTCTGTTTTTTAAAAATAAAGTTGCAGGGCACCTGGGTGGCTCAGTCAGTTAAGCATCTACCTTCAGATCAGGTCATGATCCCAGGGTCCTGGAATCTAGCCCCATGTCAGGCTCCCTGTTCAGTGGAAAGCCTGCTTCTCCCTCTCCCTCTGCCCCTCCCCCCCTGCTCCTGTCCTCGCTCTCTCTTTCTCACTCTCTTTCCCTCTATCTCAAGTAAATAAATAAAAATCTTAAAAAAAATAAAAATAAAAATAAATTTGCTTAGCATTTTCAAATCAAAATCCAAATACCAATACTTTTATAACATTGCTTGTCAGTTTTCATGAAACATCAGGAAAGAGCCAACAAAAGCTTTAGTCAGTAGAAATAACAATAATGATACATATGGTAATAATATTAATTATAACATAACACAAATTCCTAAAAAGAATATAACATTCAAATTCTCTTTACTTGAGTAACGATTCCCTTTTTTGTCAACACAGTCTGCTTAATTGCTGCATCAAACCCCAAGCATCACTGTTGCAAGGATTCCCAACTTGTTTCCTTATTTTTGAGGTTATCATTTTTGTGCATTATTTAATAACCAAAACCCAAAACTTTCAATTTTATGGTCATTAATTTATCCCTTTGCCCCTCCTGGTCTACAGGCTTGCCCACGGATCCCAGCTTCCATGTTTCTAGTGCTTATCATTACTTCTATTTCTCCTCTTTTTCTTGGAAACATAGAAAAAAGTACTTCCCAGTACCCTTCCCATTAAATGGTCTGGACATGAAGTATATGTCACTGTGGGTTTGGAGCATTAAGAGGCATTGCATAGTTTTTCATGCTGTCTTCTCCTGCAGAAGGAAAGCCTGAAGCCTGTGTTGACCTTGCAGTATTATTAGAAGGTGACTCCCTTGTCAACCTTGCTTCAGGTTACAAGGGGACTGGAACTCAGCCCATTCGCTGACCCATGTAACGCAGGGAAGATATCCCTTTGGTGTTTTACAAAACACTGGTACTTTCACGTTGCGGGAGAGGTTTTGTTTTTGTTGTTGTTTTTACTCTATAGTATTATAACCTGATAAATACAGAATTTCATTCCAATTTTAATTTTCTTTTTTTTTTTTTTTTAAAGATTTTATTTATTTATTTGACAGAGATAGAGACAGCCAGCGAGAGAGGGAACACAAGCAAGGGGAGTGGGAGAGGAAGAAGCAGGCTCACAGCAGAGGAGCCCGATGTGGCTCGATCCCATAATGCCGGGATCACGCCCTGAGCCGAAGGCAGACGCTTAACCGCTGTGCCACCCAGGCGCCCCCCAATTTTAATTTTCTAAGCATGTCCTACCACGACCTGTATATCAGGTATATAGTAAATGTCTCTGTTGCTATTCGGTTACTATGCCTTCATCCTTCCCTAGGACAATTACTCTGCTTACTTCTTTCTCCGATAATTACATTTTTATTGCTGGGCAACTTTCCTGAAGTTTGTGTTTCAACCTTGCCAACAATTCAATCTCTTGTAATCCAGGGAACTCCATTTCAGTCAAAAGCCAAGAACAGAAATTACAACTCTAGTACTTTCCCACTTTCAGACGAGATCGGGCGCGTTCAGGGTGGTACTTTCCCACTTTCAAATCCTTAGCAGCTAAATACAAGCAGAGCCTAAGAAAATCTCAGTCAGCTCCACTGGATATAGAAGAACCCTCAATGAACCTTGTACCAGAGAAAAAGTCCTGCTACTGAATATTCTGGATATGTGGGATACTTTAAAGTAGCATGGAATACACATTTCTGATTTGTGCAGTTTCACTCTGTGCCAGAGAAAGAAAGGTTACATTCCCAGTGAGTTTTGAAGCATGTTTTGGCCACGGAGAAAAAGCCCTGCAGCATTTTGACAAGGTTCCCTCTCAAGAAAGGTTTCTGATCATGCCTCATTTTTAGTTATTAAGTGCAGAGAGAACTCCTGAGGATTTTGCTTTATGTAAAAAAAACCAAGCAAACAAAGACCCACAACCAAATGATTCTTTAATAAAAAATAGTGTCACATTGTCTAGATAATTGTATTAAGAAATTCCCTGGATTGTTTGAAAATAGCAAATTTCTAAAACACCAAATAAAGAAAATAAATCCATAAGTATCTCATGTACATTATTCTCCCTCCCAAAGAAAGACTGTCAAAGTACTACATTTAAAGTGAGGAGCAGCTGGGATCTTTCTTAATAAGGTGAGAAATTCCAATGATAAAAATAACTGTATTTTTAAAGGTTTTAAATTCTGACAGAATTTATAACTAGGAAATTAGGAAAAACTATTGTTATAAATTAAAAGTAAATGTAGAGTAGGAGTTTTGGCTTCAGAAAGCAGAAAGATATAGAGATACTGGATAATAAACACAAAATGACCAGATTACGTCAATTTTGACAGTAAGCCAATATTACAGGTGAAGAAATTTAATGGGCCTCAGAATACATAATGATATATGTTATATATGTAAATCAAATACATCTTTTCTTCCACTAATGCAATTAAATCCGTCTTTGGTTCTATAGTTTTATAATAATAGTTTCCTATAAAATTCACTTTAATAGCTAATGATTTGTATTATAAGGGCAATGGTGCTTACTATTTATTTTTCTGTAGTACTGCAAAATGAAAGACATGTAGACTTAAAAACCTAGGCTACCAACTCCTATCTTAAGTAAAAAGAAGGCAATCAAATTTTGGCATAGATGACTTTGAGCTTTTGAAATTTTGAAATAAAGTGTTTGCTTCAGCAGCACATATACTACAATTGGAAGAAAATATGATTTGCAACACACACACACAGGGTGAGAATATTTGTTCATGAAATCTCAATGTTTGAATGAAATTTTCTACTTTCATCCATAAGCGATATAGCCTACACTCTTAACTTGACAACTTTGTCATCTTTAATTTTCTTCTCTCTGTCCCTTAATTTTGACCACCTACACCATAGTGGTTAAATCTATTACTATTGATTCATGATTTTTTTTTTCACTGCAACTAAACTGTATGCCTACTGGATGTAAACAATTACTGACATAATGTTCTTTTGTTTCCTTTTTCTTTTCTTTTTTTACTTTTTTTTGGCTATTTAGAAAATATGGATAATGTGGATTGATACAAGTCAATCAAAATAAAACTTTATTCCATTTGTAGCATATATTATCATTACTTTCTTAATCCATCCTCTGGAATTCTAGAAGAGTTGTGCTACTTGGATAGGTTTAACCTTGTTCCAATACAATGATGTCTCTGGATTTGCCTATGTTAGAAGCTGAAGCAAGTCCAACACCCCTTACTATAGGGCTCCACTTAGGCTACTGCATGAAATCCAGTTTGAATTAAACAGGAGAAACCACCCCTCTGCTGTAGTGATTGGTTCAGTTCAGTGATGTCCAGTAAGTTGGATGACATAATCAGAATAAAGTTCAGGAAATCCATGCTTGATTTGGAAGAGACTTTCATTCTACACTCTAGATATTAATAAGTATAAATGTAGAGTTGTCAAATTTAATAAATAAAAATACAGGATATCCAGTTAAATTTAACTTCAGAAAAAAATATGTATATATACTTTTAACATTTGTATATACTATATTTTTCATGGGAATACTTATAACAAAAAAAGTTTATCTCAAGTACAAATTTAATATGGCATTTTGTATTTCATCTGACAACCTATACATTAATTTGAAAACAAAGACATCATAAAAGAGCATAAACTAAAATAACTAAAAGTGATTATAGTCCGAAAGGTGGTTTTCCCATTCTATAAATCTGCTATATGTCTACAGTTTTAATTTGCACTCACCACTAAATTCCTATCTTTTTTTTTCTTGTTAAATTATTTTTATTTGATCTTGCTAGTATGGGCCAAGATGTGTGAATCAACATGAAATTATCTGAGCAGAGAGAACTCCAACCAGAGGAAAGAGCAGATGTTAAAAATCTGTAACAAGAGTAGTTTTGGCAGGTTGAAGGACGAGCAATCAGTTTAGTGCACCTGGCATTTGGTGAACAGGAGGAGAATGGTGAGGAATGAAGTTAATGCAGAAGCCTGGATCAAGAACAGTTAAGACTTGTATGTCTTAAGATTTGAAATTGTATTCTCAGTATAGTGCAAGAGCATGGAAGTATTTACAAGAAGTGTGTGAAAAGACCTGATTTGAATTTTTAAAAATAACATTCCAATATCTGTGCAGAAATTGAATTCTAGAGACAGGAGTGGAATTCTTTTTTTTTTTTTTTTGTAACAGTACTGGAGAATGAAAATAATAGTGTGTGCACTAGGTTGATATTAGTGGGGACAAAATGGTCCAGAAATATTCTATTTAATGGAGATGGAACTAGAGGAGACATCTGTCTAACATGCAATCTCAAAAAGTCCATTTACTAATTGTGTGACAAAAATAATTATTCCATATAGGTTTTTCTCTCTTGTCACTACTCTTATTGTTCTCTAGATAATTCTTCGATGAGGGAGTTGCTGTATTGGTCATCTTAAGATATTTAGCAGCATCCCTCTGTGGCCTCTACCAACCAGATATAAGACGTATGTCCCTAGCTGGGAAAACCATAAATGTCTTCCTACATTGAGAAATATCTTCTAAGAGACAAAATTATCCTCGGTTGAAAACCACTAATTTAATTTTTTTATTTCACTTTACTCACCTATAATAGAGGGGTAATAATAGTCACTTATATAATAAGGTGAGCTACATTAGTCTCTGAAAATTTTGTCTCAATGAAATATTATGATATTTTCATTAAATTTTATAAAATTAAAATATTATTAAACCAAATAATGAAACTTGTTTTATGCTGACATGAAGAAACAGATGCAATTCAACACCAAAAAAAACAAATAATCCTATTAAAAATGGGCAGAGGACCTGAATGAATATTTTTCCAAAGAAGACAACTAACAGCCAACTGGCACATGAAAAGATGCTCAACATCAGTCATCATCAGCGAAATACAAATCAAACCCACAGTGAATATCACCTCACACCAGTCAGAATAGCTAGTATCAAAAAGATAAGAATGTGTTGGTAAGGATTAGGAGAAAAGGAATCTTCATGCACTAATGGTGGAAAAGTAAATTGGTATGGCCACTATGGAAAGCAGTATGAAGGTTCCTCAAAAAACTAAAACTAGAAGCACCATATGATCCAGTAATTGTACTTCTGGACATTTATCTGAAGCAAATACAAGAGAATAATCCAGAAAGATATATACCTCTATGTTTATTGCAGTGTTTAAAACAGCCAAGATATGGAAATAACCTTTGTGTCCAACAATGGGTGAATGGATAAAAAAATTATGTTTATGTATGTGTGTGTACATCCCCCCAAAACACACACACACACACACACACACACACTACTCGACCATAAAAAAAGAACGAAGCTTGGCTTTTGTGACAACATGGATGGACCTTGAAGGTATTATGCTAAGTGAAATAAGAAAAATAAAAATACCTTACGATTTCACTTAAGTGTGGAATATAAAATAAAAGAGCAAACAAAACAAAAGTCAGAATACAAAGAACAGATTGGTGGTTGCCAGGAAGGAGGTGGGTTAGGAAGTGGGAGAAATGGGTGAAGGGGATCAAGAGGTATGAATTTCCAATGATAAAGTAAATATGTCATAGGGGTACAATGTATAGCATAGTGACCATCATCAATAATATTGTATTACCAATTTAAAAGATGCTAATAAAGTAAGTCATAAAATTTCCCATCACAAAAAATTTGTAACTTTAATGGTACAGATAATAACTATACTTATTTTGGTGATCATTTTGCAATATATACAAATGGCAAATCATTACATTGTGCACCTGAAAAAAGTATAATGTTGTCTGTCAAGTAAATCAATTAAAAAATAAAATTAAAAAACCTCAAGCTTGTAGTAAAAGAGATCAAATTTATGGTTACCAGAGACAAAGAGTGGAGGAGGGGGAGATAAAGACTTCCAAGTACAAGATAGATAAATAGTCAGAATTTAACGTACAACATGATGACTAAAGCTAACATGGCTGTATAATATACAGGAAAGTTGTTAAGAGAGTTAATACTCAACTTTCTCATCACAAACGTAATTTTTTTGCCTTTTAAAAAACTGTATCTATATGTGAAAATGGATGTTAGCTAAACCTATTGTGGTAGTCATTTCACGATATATGTAAATCAAACTCATCATGCTTATGCCTTAAACTTACATACAAGGATATATGTCAATCATTTCCCAATAAAACTGAAAGAAATGATTATTTTTGAAATAAAAGGTATATTTTGGGGGACTGCCTGGGTGGTTCAGTGGATTAAGCATCTGACTCTTGATTTCAGGTTTGTGTGAGATCGAGCCCCATGTCAAGCCCCACATAATGCTCTGTGCTCAGCAGGGAGCCTGCGTGAGATTTTTCTCTCTCCCTCTCCCATTACCTCGCCCCTCTTTCCTGCTCTTTCTCTCTCAAATAATAAATAAACAAATCTTTTTTTAAAAAGGTATATTTTTGTTGTTTAACAAATCTTTTTTTAAAAAGGTATATTTTTGTTGTTCTTCATGAAAAACCACACAGGGAAGCCTGTCATGAAAATAAATGTTTTAGTACAACTGTGTTTTCTAAAACAACCAACGACAATAAACAAAATAAAAAAATCAGTTATTCTGTGGTTCTTTGAAAGAATTAATAAAATTGATAAACCTCTAGCCAGACTTATAAAAAGAAAAGAAAAAGAATCCAAATAAATCACAAATGAGAAAGGAGACATCACAAACACCACCACAGAAATGCAAACAATTAAAAGAGAATACTAAAAGTTACATGCCAACAAATTGGTCAGTCTTGGAAGAAATGGATAAATTCTTAGAAACTAATATAAAGTACCAAAACTGAAACAAGAGGAAATACAAAATTTGAACAGATCCATAATCAGCAAAGAAACTGAATCAGTAATCATCCAACAAACAAATCTTCCAACAAACAAAAGTCCAGGGCCAGATGGTTTTCCAGGGGGATTCTACCAAACATATAAAGAAGAGTTAATACCTATTCTCCTCAAACTGTTCCAAAAAATAGAAACAAAATGAGAATTTCCAAACACATTGTAAAGGCCAGCATTACCTTGACTCCAACACCAGACAAAGACCCCACTAAAAAGGAGAATTACAGGCCAATATCCCTGATACACATTGATACAAAAATTCTGAAAAAAATACTAGCAAATAGAATTCAGTGGTACATTAAAAGAATTATTCACCATCATCTAAATTTATTCGTGGGCCGCAGGGGTGGTTCAATATTTACAAGCAAGTCAGTGTGATACACCACATTAATAAAAGAAAGGATAAGAACCATACAATCATTTCAATAGATGCAGAAAAAGCATTTAACAAAGTACGGCATCCATTCTTGATAAA